>NW_027468680.1:14994979-15007479 GCF_046254945.1 Alosa pseudoharengus | reverse complement strand
CTTTAGTTGAGCCATTTCATGTTTACTGAAATGGCTCCTCAGACAGAAGGGCCATTGGGCGAGAATGCTAAATTGCCTCTGTGAGGGACGGCTATTATTATTGGTTTTGCTATTCATGTGCAAATGATGGTGGTGTTGGCCAGACTCATTCGGGCACAGTGGAGTTAGCCGGAGATGACAAACATGCTCTGTTCATGGAGCGTGACCATCGTGAGCAATGACAATTCATGGCAAATGCCCGCTCAAAGAGCAGATTCAATGAACACAATTTGCTGAGAAGGAAATCAAAAATGACTAGCTGGCCCAGGAAATAAACGTGTTTGTACATAAATCACAGTAATGGCCATGGGTGACTAAAGGAGCACTCCTGCTGAGGACGCAGTGGAGCGAACGCTGCTGTGCCCTGTGAAGGGTTTGTCCAGACTGGGGGAACTGGTTTGTCTGGTGCTACTGGTTTAGATTTGGACACAGGGGAACAATGTGCTCTGTGTAGGCCCTGACATGATGAGCATTATGACATGTGAATCACTCTCCCAAAACGGTGACGGGTCACTTAAAAATGGCCGCGCTGGTCATTTGCGTAAAGTCTTCCCAGCTCTGTCTGGTACGGCTGCAGTGTTCAGGTAATTCTAACACACCTCGCTAATCAAGGGGTATTTTTTTTTTTTAAGTATATTTTTTGGGGCTTTTTATGCCTTTTAATCAGATAGGATAGTGGAGATTGACAGGAAGTGAGTGGGAGCCGGCGTACGGTGCAGGTGCCCCAGCCAGTTGCGTCACTGCTGGGGCCAAATCAAGGGGTATTAAGAGATGTGATGTGCGGGGTGTACAGGAGTAAACCTGCAGTGTGACTACTCCCCCTCAAGCAACAGGGTTGACGAGCACAGTGTGTGCAAATTCGCCTCTGCCAGGGAACATGAAGTGATGTTCCAAGTTACTGGGTCAAGGCGGCAGCAGTAGGCTGGAGCATACGTGATGTGATTTGTCTTATTGCTTATTTGTGTGCAGAATCTAGGTCTGAGAGCATGTGACTTGGCTGTGAGCTACCTAGTAAACCCTGAGAGATTATACTATGATGTTGCCAATGTGCCTGAATAAACAGTCTTCTCTCACACTCCTGTGTGTGTGTGTGTGTGTGTGTGTGTGTGTGTGTGTGTGTGTGTGTGTGTGTGTGTGTGTGTGTGTGTGTGTGTGTGTGTGTGTGTGCGTGTGTGTGTGTGTGTGTGTGTGTGTGTGTGTGTGTGTGTGTGTTCCAGTACACCATGCTGTCAGGCCAGGTGCCCTTCCAATGCCAGGAGAAGAGCTTGACCCACACGAGCGCCGAGGAGATCATGAGGAAGATTAAACAGGGCGACTTCTCTTTCGAGGGGGAGGCCTGGAAGAGCGTCTCCCAGCAGGCCAAGGACCTGATCCAAGGTGAGGGGTAGACCTGGACTGTCTGGGAAAGCACCGAGCTCTTCAGAGAGGCTGATGTAATCATCTGTTCTCACATTGAATGTTGAGCATGCTATTTCTGGATCGTGGAACATGATCTCTCACACACAACCACACACACAGAACTGGTTTTTCAAGGAACCACTGTAGTCATATTGTGTGCAAGTGTGTTAATGTGTGTTTGCGTGTGCGTGTGTGTGTAGAGCTCCTGACGGTGGACCCAAACAAGCGGATAAAGATGTGCGGTCTGCGCTACAACGCCTGGCTGCAGGACGACAGCCAGCTCTCGTCCAACCCCCTCATGACGCCGGACATCCTGGGCTCGTCCACCGCCTCGGTGCACACCTGTGTTAAAGCCACCTTCAACGTAAGGGAGCGAGGGGGGTGCAGAGGGATGGGCAGAAGGGTGTGAGGTGGAGGGATTGGGGAGTGGAGGGTGTGGAGTTCTGGGAAAATGCCATAAAACCATCCCACCTGGATTTTGGTCAAGAAAAAAAAAAGAAAAAAGAAAAAAGAAATTTTGATAATAAAAACGTAACGTAAACGTAAAAAGTAACATTCCATTACTTTTATTGTGGAAATATTACTGTAATAATGTAGAACAATTGTGGGAAATCTTTGAATGTGTGTGTATTTTTGTTGTTGCAAGCTCACAAATTCCTGGAGGAATTGGTATTAGTTTGTGGAGCCGTTTATGTTTACCTTGTAGGGTAGAAAGGGGGCTGGAAGGCAGAGGGAGGATGTGAGATGAGGGAACAGGACCAGACATGGATGGAATGAAAACAAATATGTCACTCTGGCTGTTTCTCAAAGTCGAGGATCCTTGAGGATTCATGCTTGGTAGAGCTGAGCCCTTCCGAGTCAAGTCCTTCAAAGACGAGACAAGGCTTCTTCTTAGCATTCGAAAAACACACAATGGAACAGACTAGCGAGTGTGTAGGAAGCTGCAGGTGTGCATCATTGAAAATCATGCCTCTTATTGAAAAACGTTTTCGTTTCTTTTTGAAAAATGTATTTGCTAAAACAATTTACAGAGCAGCAACCATTAAGCTGATTTACTGATTAGCTTCCAATCGCTCTCATTGGAAAAGGTATAAATACTCTTCCTTAATGCCTTCTTTACACGATTACGGTGTGAGAGTTCAAAGTTGTCAAAATGACCTGGGCCTATACTTCATTTAGGCTATTTGACATAAAGACAATGTTTACATTTAAATACATAGTGACCTGCCTTGTTTAGTACAGATCTTAAATCCTCTAATAAATGTGTGCACAGGATTGTGGGTGTTCCGAGCAGGATGAGGATACACACATGCATCCTCGAAAATTTGGAAAAACGAAGTACTTCGTCCTTGGTAGAATTTGATGGATGCTTGACATTGGAACAGTACTTCGGCGGAGTTCAATGACGTAGCATCCTTGAAAAGGCGGCCGTTGATTATGCTTTCTTTGACTTTGGGAAACGGTGACTGTGTTTACTTTCTCTTGAGGATAGATCAGCATCACGGCCAAGTTGTTTATGAAATTACGAGCCAGAATTAGCCAATTATGAATTATTTTGTTTCAAGAAGACCATTTAGAGACTGTCACTTAGCCATTTAGACACTGTCAATGTGTCCAGTCCGCCCTGACGTGTGTCTGACCCCATGTGCTTGGCGTCTCCCTCAGGCCTTCAACAAGGTGAAGCGTCAGGGCTTCCGGCTGCAGACGGTGGACAAAGCGCCGCTGGCCAAGCGACGGAAGATGAAGAAGACCAGCACAAGCACGGACACGCGGAGCAGCTCCAGCGAGAGCACGCACTCCTCCTCCTCCTCCTCGCAGTCCCACGACAAGTTCTCCCCCGCCATGGGGCTCGCCGACGGGGCAGCGGAGTCCGCGCCGCGCCCCTCCACCAGCACGTCGCTGGCTCTCTGCCCCGAGGAGGAGAAGGCGGCGGTGGGGAAAGGGCTGGAGGAGGAAGACGAGGAGGAGGAGGAGGAGGAGGAGGAGGAAGGGCGAGGATCTCACCAGCCTACACCGCTCTGAGCGAGGTCTTCCAGCATGGGTTCTGGTGACCACAGCAGGGCTTTTTCTTTTCCCTCAGATGGGGGGTGTCCTCCCTGGGGACTGACCGCCTGGCCCCACCATCCTTAACCTCCATAGTAGAAACCTCGACTGCATGCACTGTCGCCTTCGGCCAGCATGAAAAACACAACAAAAAACAAACAAACAAAAACAAAACGACAAAAACAAAAGCAAAACACATCACACAGGTCAAACGCATGCCAGGAGCCGGAGTCTCCCACGCTTCGTTCACCTTTAGCAATAGGCTTGTTTTCCGCCAGCAGACTGAATGGTTCCAAGCAGGTTGCCACAGAATCAAACTGCGTGGCACTGTTCTCCTTGGTTTTCCGTATGGTTTACCTCAAGGTAGAGGTGTGTAGCTGTTCGCTGATTGGTTACCTCATCTAGCACGCATTTATTGTCAGCCATTCAGGTTGAGGAAAGACGGTGACAAATCAAAGACCAAAACTAGTTCAGAATACAGCAACAGTTCATCATGGTGTCAGTCTGAGTGAGGAACAAAAGAGATGAGTGTGCTGTGGTACGCAGAGGACAGGCAGCTGACCCAGTGTGTCCTGCAATCAGATTTTTTTAAGGTACTTGCTAGTTCATAGCAGCTCATCTGAGGGACACAAAGGTACTGTCACAACCGTACCCACAATTCTGTATTGGTGTGGCGTTATTCGTACAACAGTACAACATCGCCGTAGTAACCATTCAGCCCATGGTGGAAATAATAGAGCTAATAATATCAGGCCAGACCACTCCAACAGTGACTTTTCATCAGGGAAACGTGTCTGTGTGTGTTCTGCTACGCGGTTGCGTTTATGCGCCTGTGTGTACATGAGTATACATGTGTGTCTGTGCCCAGCAGCATGCTAACGGGCTGCTGTTGCACGCGTGGCATTGCAGAGGCAAGTTGTCGCAGTGCCGTCCTTTCACCTTGGCAGTGTGTAAGAGTGCCAGGTCGCACAAACAGGGTCCACACACACACACACACACACACACACACACACACACACACACACACACACACACACACACACACACACAGGATCAGCTAATTAAATGACAAGGCTGATTTGGAGATCAAAAAGGGATGAAAACAATTAGGAGTGAAGTGATTTCTGCTGTGCTTTTTTAAACAGCACAGAGAGCTAGTAACTGTTCTAGCCAAGATAAACATGTGCAGAAAGGAAAACGGCATATTTATTGAAGATTTCTATACAAAGAGAGTTTTTTTTTTATATGATGACAATTGTTATATATGTTAACTTATATCTGTGGTATACTTGGCATATCTGGTTGTTTTGAGGGAGGGGAGGGGTCCTTTGTGAAATGTTGAAAAAAAATTAAGGTTTTATTTTTCAAAATAATGTTTTAGATTGTGCCCTATATGTGCCATAATATTTAATATTTACCTGATCCATTATGTCAGTGAGTTTAGTCTTTTAAACTGAAAATGTTTTAGGGTGTTTGTAAAAACCACGTGTGAGTAAGTCTACATAAGTTTAACACATACATTCATAATTTTAGTGATGTTACAACCATAGTGAAATGATGTGGTCATCTTGTCTGAGATTTGTTTGTTGTTTCAACGTGATTTCTTCTATGCAGAATGCAATCTATGCCCTTGAATTTCACATCAAAATCTGTCAAGACCTTTCCAGAGAGCAAAAATATTTGTTTGGAATTGTTATGTGTCCATAACAACAGTAATCAGTAATGGCAGTAATCATTTTCCTGACTAGCCCGTGTCCTGTGACCCATATGAGTGAGTATATCTGTACTTCCAGAGTTCTCTTTGGGGAGGGGGATATCTTAGTCAGAGACAAATTGGTGTTGGATAGAGTTGGACTGAAATGGCTGAAATTTAACTGATGTGGTGGAGTCCTGTCCCTGGATAATCTTGGAGATGCCTGTTGTGTGCTAATCGGCCAAAATGTTTGGACCTCTGTGATGTCTGGCCTGTGTGGGCTGGGAGATGCCATGAGGGGACACGAAAGGGTTCAAACGGTTGGTCAGTGGTGGATGGTCTATTGGGTGTCCTATCGGGTGTCTATCGTTATGCCTCTGTTGGCATGGTCAGATGTGAATTCACTGTTAAAGTAGTATGTGAGATCATTTCTAGCACGATGTACTCTAATTAATGGCTGCTCCTACGGTGACGTATTCCTCCACGTGGTTCACAGGTCGTTCCTGTGGTAAGACCCAAATCGACTTTAGCACTCATTGTTTCCTCACCATGTTGGTGTCCAGCTCTGAGGGACGGCTGTGTCAGTGCAGCTAATACAGCTTGCTGCTCTTGGTTTAATGGGATAAAGTATTAACCTTCCAAGGTCATCTACTCCCTGTCAGTGACACGGCATAGCCGGAAGCATCATGGTAATTGCACTAATTGCGTTGAATCCACTATGCATATCATCGTTGGTGGGTGTGAAGCACTACCAAACACATGGAACCCAGACTTTGACCAAGCCCTGAGAGTTGAGTTGTGTTTTTTGCATTACATTACATTACATTACATTTGGCTGACGCATTTTTAACCAAAGCGACTAACAACATGGTAAACAGTTTAAGCTTTTTAAAGCAATTCTCTCAACAATTCTAGGACAATTTAAAAAAGGTAGAGTACAATAAGAATAAGTGCATCAGTCAGTGCTATTTTTAAACAGTCGAGTGTCAGTTCTATTGGTGGCTATTGGACCCAGTGAGTGCAATATGTGCTTTTGGCGATAGAGCCGTTTCTGTGGCAGCCATCACCCTCCGGAACAGTTGACCAGCTGAGATCTGCGCTGCCACACTTCTGGACTCTGGACAGTCTACAACATCCAGGCTACCATATTTATCACCCACCTTTTGTATTTTTTTTAAATCTAAATGTTTGTTAAGCGAGCTTGGGTACCCTGAAAGGCGTTACATAAATCTAAGTTATTATTATTTATTAGTAGCGTGAAGAGCTTGGCATCTGATTGTCCGTGTTGGTAAATGGGGCCAATGGTTTGTGGAGCTGGGGCACTCTTGGAGAGTGGGACCATGGGTGGAATTTCGCCCTGGTGTGAGGACGACATGTGAGATCATCGGACACTGCTGTGTGTAAACCGTTTGTCTGCCAGTGACCTCCGCATGATCTCCAGCATCTGATACCTACATAAACATGTGCTCTCCTATAAGGGGACACACACACACACACACACACACAAACACACACACACCTCTCTCCCTTTTTTTCGCTCGCTCACACACTCTGGCTGCCCACCCGCAGTCACTTGTGCTGCCTCCTCCTCCTCTGCGTATAATAATAGAACAGAGAGGGAGTTTGTGGAGAACTGGAGAGGACCAACGTGTCCTGCGCTGAACCTTCCTCCAGGGAAAGCTGAGCCTTTGTTTATCCGTGTGTGTGTGTGTCTGTGTGTGTGTGTCTGTGTGTATTTTCTCATTAACGCGCGGAGCGTGTCCTTATTTCCAACCCTTATTCATAATAGCTGTGTACCCTTTATAGTGAGTCCAATATCAAAGCAGGACTATTTGGCCTGACCCCTCCTTACCTTGCTGTGAGTCAGTGCCCTTTACTGCCCGTGCCATAGAAAGGGAAATGTTCCCCAGGCTTCTCAGCCATCCAGAAGTTATTAGAATTATGCAATTGACCCTTTGCCTAGACTTATAACTATGATTCTGTCTGTTCTCTATGTCTTTCTGTTGGTTCTGTTTATGATTATACATGTGTGTTAACTCTGGCTGTTGTGTTGTGTTCTTGAGGGTTTGCGCTTGTCGGTTAGTTATAAAGATAGTTTCCTCTAGTTGGGTATTTCATGATATGTAGAGAGCATGGTTGAGTTTCGGTTTTGTGCCAGCTTGTTGGTGACCCCATTCTCCAGACTCAAAGTCTCTGAGCTCTACTGATGATGGTTGTGTGGCTGTAAGACTTGGCCATTCGGAATGGTGGAGTTCTCGCTTTTGCTTGCCAGGCTGGGTTGCTGGAGAGGGCAGAGTTGTAGTGGCTTCCTGTCTTTGTAATGGAGTATTTCTGATGCATGTGCCATGGGGTCACTTTTGGTTGCTTGCTCAGTGGGGGCACATCTTATGGGCTACAGCAGATCATCTCCAGTAAGGATCACTCTGTATGCTGTCTTCTTTGACAGTGGTTGAGGGACACTGAGAGGGGTCTTTTTATGTGCAGTTTGTGCCACGGTGTGTTAATTGAAATAACGCATAGTTTCTGACTCTGCTTGTGTATTTGTTCTGCAGCTGTGAGTTCTCCTGCGTGTGCAGACTGTGCACGCAGCAAAAGCCTTTCTTGAGTCGAGAGTGACCTACTGAGCATGCTCCAAGTCTTTGCCTAAGGCTGGGTTCACTTTGTGGCAAGATGAGCAAAACAAACAAGATAGAACCTCACATCAAACAATGCAATGCACAGCTTTAAACTTTATTTGCACACAGAGCATGGACACCCCCAACCCCTCCACGCACACACACACACACACACACACACACTAGTTTTGATTTCTATTACTGGCTGTCTTTTTTCTGCACCACTGTGAGGATCTTGTGGTTGATCATCAAAAACCAAAATGTTCAATTTCAAGCAAGTTCTGGTGCTTAGACGCATGCTCCATCAGTGGTCCGAGAAATGTGGTCCATGGTGGAGAGATGCATGACCATAGAGTAGTGTGCAGCAGTGGCATGATGTCAGTACAGTGTTTTAGTCTAAAGGTTTTCCAACGTAAGATGTCTTAGATGGTTCTTCAGTTAGAGGGCAAGGGGAGCCTTCTAGAGGTATGTGAGAGCATTTCAGTGAACCACCAGGGGGCAGTATTTACCCAATTTTCAGCAGGCAGAGATCTCTGATCTTGAGCGTCATCACAACCCACTGTGCAGCATTAGCAAGCCTGATACATATGCATTTAAAATGAGAAAAGGAAAATAGCTTTCACATGAACTTATTTTATTATTATTATTATTATTATTGATGTTGTCATCTAGCTGGGCTAGAGGTCAAAATTGTATATAAACATATTGGTATTTTAAAGAGTTATGTGTTGTGTGTAGGTATTGATACTGCACAATATGTTGTGTGTTAACTCATAGGATGGTGTGTAATTTCCTTTATGTCTACGTTTTATTTTGTAAATGTTTAAATTTATGAAATATATAATAACTAAGAGGGATCATGAATCTTATCAATGTAGACATGTTAGGTTTTATTGCTATTTCTGTGAGTGTGTACGTATGTGTGTCAAGATGAATTCTGATGCAAAATCATTGAGTTGTTGCACAGGAGTGAGTGGGATGCAATGAAGTGGAATTTTCTCCACTGTTACAAGGACTTAAGTCATGAAGCACTCCTCTTTGTAAACAAGTCCTGTTTGGGCTACTAATTGTGTTTGCATTTTTTTGCTTGATATGTGAATAAATATGTATGTTCAAGTTGCTCATAGGAATAAAAAAATAAATAAGGGCTTTAAAGTTTTAAAAAAGTTTTTATCCTGAAAAATGTTATATTGCTGATGTCACAATTTAAAAAATAAAATTTATAAGGTCACATATATGTATGTGTGTTTGTTGTTTGTTGGCAAGCATCATGGTGCAGAAACCATCATTGTGTTCATTTTCAATGCTCTCTTTAAGTTACTATAGCTGTCACACAGCAGTGCTTTTAGGAAGTCTCGGTAGGTTTGTTTGACTGTACAGACACGGTAGGTCCCTTTACACTCACCTGACCCCCTCACTAAGATCGCAGCTCACTTACCTGACCCAGTATCACAGTCTTGACCCCCAGCCACCAGAGCGAACATTCTTACACAGGTCAGACTAATGAGTAAGATGCATGTTTTTGAGAGATACTTGTTCCCCCTTCATCATTAAGAATTTCTTATGCAGTGATTTACTGAGAAAAAAATCAATCGGTAATATGAACAGTAAATTCCTTAACTGAAACTACTACTACCCTGAATAGGATCCTGGTTTGACTCAGAATTCATCCAGGTACAACGAATGCCCTGAATGTTCATCCATTATGTCATTAAAAATACTTTTTTCTGTAGAAATAAAAGATGTTGCGAGGCTGCGTTTTTGGTGATTTTAGTGTTCACTGCTTTGGGTCATTGTTTTATGCTCTCATCATTCCCATGTCATGTTGTGTAATGTTAACCCTTATAAGGTGTTCGGGTCTGTGGGACCCGTTTTCAGTTTTTAGCTTAATAAAAATGATACAAATAATTATTTTTTAAAACTAAGATTCATTGGCCTTGGCTCATTTTCTGTGAGGAACATAAATCAGAAAACATTTTCAATGAACCCCCCCTGCATACCCCCCCTTCACATTTATATTACACACAGGATGTTCGGGTCCACTGGACCCGGAACTAGTTCAAGTGTGGAAATCATAGGTCCTGTGTGTGTGTGTGTGTGTCAGTGTGTCAAAGGGTTTTGATGGTGATGCAGAGCAAATAGTTTCAGAAAGTGAGATTAACATTTCTGAAAAATTAGAGTCCGACACTGAGTTTGAAGAGGAGGATAAGCATCAGCCAGCTCCGAAACGTAAAAGAGCCTCAGGACTAGCCCTTCAGCAGCCAGAACAAGCCTGCGAGCAGCCAGCCCCAGGATCATCCCGCAAGCAGCCAGGACCAGCCTGTGATCAGCCAGGACCAGCCCGCAAGCAGCCAGGACCAGCCTGTAAGCAGCTGGGACCAGCCCAGAAGCAGCCAGCCCCAGCCTGCAAGCAGCCAGGACTAACCTGCAAGCAGCCAGAACCAGGACCAGCTCGCAAGCAGCCAGGACCAGCCCGCAAGCAGCCAGGACCAGCCCGCAAGCAGCCAGGACCAGGACGGAGCCCGCAAGCAGCCAGCCCCAGGACCATCCTGTGAGCAGCTAGCCTTAGGACTAGCCCGTCAGGCTACATCGAAACGCAAGCGAACCTCAGGACCAGCACACCAGCAGCCAGCCCCAGGACCGGCCAATAAGCAGCAAGCCACAGGACCAGCTCGTCAATCAGCTTCAAAATGCAAACAGGCCGCAGAACCAGACCGTGAGCAGCCAGCCATAGGACCAGCCTGTCAGCCAGCTCTGAAACGCAAGCGAAACTCAGGACCAGCCCGCCAGCAGCCAGCCCCAGGACCAGCCGATGAGCAGCAAGCCACAGGACCAGCCATTGAGCAGCCAGCCATAGAACCAGCCACTGAGCAGCCAGACATTGGACTCGACTGTCAGCAGCTTGCAAATGACAACATATGGATGTCAAAAAATGGTAGAATTGAATGGTCTTCCTGCTCAAGAAATGAACCCCCCTGCATGGCTGCCAATGTGATTTGGATGCTACCAGGACCTACATGCTTGGCAGTCACTCATGCACAAGGCATCAATTCTTCTTTTTACCTTTTTATGCCATCCCCTATCAAAAAATACATATGCAATACACACACAGTACGACTCTGCCCCTCATGTGTGGTATAGTCTGGTATAAAATTGCCGTGTTCAATGGCTTCAATGTGTTGTTCAGACAGATGTTATTGAGTATGTTCAATTTCTAATGAAATTCAAATAAATAAAACTTGCTTCATTTGTACAATAGTTGATTATTTTCCAGTTATGCCTGTTTTATGATGCATTTCCTTATTTTGTTATATTTTAATACAAAAATAAACAAAAACGAGTGGCACTTCTATTCATAATTGTGATTTAACAAAGGTAAAGGCAACACATTTAACATATGTGTTGTTTATATTACTTGCAATTGGGATGAAGTAACCATCTAGTGAGTATTTAAAAAAAAAAAGTTTGATTATGTTGAATTAAAAGGCCTAAAATGCAATGGGTCCACCAGACCCAGCAGCACCTCCTGTGTAACAAAAAAACGAACACCCTATGAGGGTTAAGGCTCGCTGTTCATTGGCCACTGTGGTAGACCCCCCTACCTCTGGCACAGGGAGCTTAACACCTCTCCTGTGTATTATTTGAAAAATGGCATCAAAGGCAGCTGCCTATCATGGAGGTTAAACTATTTCACAGCATTTAAAACCCAAATGTATCATATTGTGGCGCGGTGACTTACCTCCACAGCAGAGGGCGCTCCATGCTCACATTTCTTGCTTTGTGTTCGGCTCCCTCTCAAGTGAGGTCAAAGGAAATCTCAGCTGCCCAAGTATGTCAAGTGTGGTTTCTAAAGAGATCCTGGGGACTCAGTAGAGGGATCCTACTCTCTCGCTCTAGGATTTTTTATGTTGTTGTTTTTATGTTTTAATTGCTGTTGATGTTATTGGTCTTGTTAATTTGCCATGGTGATTGCAATCAGTTTTAGTATTAGATTTGTGGATTATTAAGGAGAAACAAGACCATCAACTTTGTTTACACTTTCATTTTTACTGCAGAGGAAAGGCATGGGGTGAGGGAAGGGGGAGAAAATTGTTCTCATACGCCCTCAAATAGGCCTGAGATCTATATACTTTTTTACTTTGATGCATCATTCAATTACACAGTTTTAAGGTCTTCGTTGATTTTATTTGTTGATCACAAAATACAAAAAATCGGTATGGTAAACAAATTGCTTGTGGTTTAACAGTCTCAGCGCTAAGCTGTTAAAATCGTACCCATTTTCACAGAGTTTGGAATCTTTCCTGATGGCCTCCCATGTCACAGTGTCTGTGACAAGAGCCTAAAGTCACAAGTTGTATATCTGAATCAGACGCGCAGCAGAAGGGATGGAGGTGGGACTGCACTAAGCTAAGCGAGGTCCCAAGCCAATCAGACTGGGTGCGGGTCAGACTGACAGTGAGGGATGGGCTGAGAAGAACGTGCTGAGAAATCCTGGAATGTCTTGACTTTCTACACCCCAAATCAACCTCCCGTACCCCCCCACCCCCCCCGCTCCGTTGTTTTGTTGCCTTCGCAGTGTTGGTGCGTCTGGCCCAGTCAGTGCTCAGCATTCCTGAGGGCCACCAGTGTAGCGGCTTTAACTGGGGGACCCCGGGCTCCTGGGTGGCCTCCTGACGAGTGCCGTCCGAGGGAGGAGACGATGTCTTCTTAAT
>NW_027468680.1:14982479-14989979 GCF_046254945.1 Alosa pseudoharengus | reverse complement strand
CTCTCTCTTTTTTTCCCTTGGCCCCTTTCCCCCTGTGTGTGTCGCAGCCATACCGTAATCCTTGTTTTACACCGCCCCGGTCATTATAGACTGTGATCTGGAGTCCCTGAAAGGGTGGATTAGACGGGAACACAATCCCGCCAACCTCTGTGACCCGAGGACAAAGGCTCAGCTGCTGGAGGTCCCGGCAGCCTAAATCAGCCCATATGTCCTGGACAAAACTGCTACAATAGTCAGTATAAAGGGAACACAGTGGGCGGACCCTCTATGTGTGTGTGTGTGTGTGTGTGTGTGTGTGTGTGTGTGTGTGTGTGTGTGTGTGTGTGTGTGTGTGTGTGTGTGTGTGTGTGTGTGTGTGTGAGTGTGTGAGAGAGAGAGTGAGTGTGTGTGTCTGCATATCTCTGTGTCTCCCTGTTTCTGTGTCCCTGTGTTTGCCAGTGCTTAGTAGCCATCTTTATACCAGTAGTTGTGCTGTAAAGTTTTACCAGAGATGGTGGTTGGAGTGCTTTTACCAGAGACAGTGGTTCGAGAGTGGCTCTTTCTTTCTCGCATCCATCCAGCTGTAGCTTCCATCTCCACTCCTCCTCCTCTCCTCTTCTTTTCCCGTGTGGGGGGTCATAATGTTCTCAAAAGCCCCCCGAAGAGATGATGTTAAGCAGCTCTTTGTGTACATCGAGAGCACGGGAAAGCCTCTACACACACACACACACACACACAGATGCAGACTCACTCATTACCTATCAGGAGAAAGTGAAGGGGCAGAGAAGAGAAAGAGAGAGAGAGAGAGTCTAAAGCTAGGATGAAGGGAGAATATAGTGATAGTGAGGAGGATTAAAGGAGAGGTTGAGTTTAGGCTGATGCATGCTTGTAATCAGTTACGTGGTCACCCAAGGTCCATTACCTCGGTAATTTTTCAGATTCAAAAATAAGATTTGAAGTGAAATCCAAATCATTGAAAAATACAGTTTGAGAATTTCGCATTTGAATGTGTACATGTACAAGCTCATTTAATGTGTGCCGCGTTTGAGTGAAGAAAGAAGATGCGAGTGCACCGGCCCTCCCTTCTGATATTTAGTGTTGCTGGAACTTCATTTGGAGGCACGTAGGAAGCAGGTGGATTGCTAATTAGTTGGGGACCGCATTTGGGAACCGCAAGACAAAAGCAATGGCCGGCATGACATTTCCTGTTGGAAATGTTCAGAAATAGGTTGCATATCTAAAGTTAGCCTATGCTACAGCATAAAACATGATGGCCATGATGAAGGTTATGCTATGACATTTATAGTGTTATTTCACATAATACTGTTTGTTAAACTAGCCTTTAGCTTTCAAAAACAAGTATGAAACAATGAAACAAAACCCAATTTGCCAATTCAAATGGCCTCTAGACCTTATTTAGTCATGTAGCCTACAACAGTACTTGTCCAAACAAGTTATTTTATTAATTATATTATAATTATAATAATTGATAGCCTAGTTTAAGTATCTTTATTAATTACCATGCTTCTAAGACAGTAAAATATTTTGTAGAAATATTTATCAACATAGAAGTGATTAGGCCAAAGCATTGTTGCAAAATAATAACAAATACTAATTTCTTTAATACTTTCATCAGCTGCCTTAAAGTAAACTATAAACATTTTGATAATAACATCTAATTTAACAATGTTTTTTTTTCATTGCCACAGTAATACATAAGAACAGAGGAAGAGACCAGTCAAAATGTACTATATGCTGTTTCTTAGGAAAGATAAAAACTAAAGAAACTGCATTGTGATGCATGTTTAGTTATACATACCACATAGACAGATCTTGTTAGAGTAGTTTATAATAGGAGTTTATAGAACATTCTTAATCCCCCTGGATTTACTCCTGGAACACACTGATTTCCAAGCCTTGGTTACTGCCCTGTCCAGGGGCGAAGACAGACATGGATAATGCTCCTTTCATTTCAATCCTCTAACCTTGATGTAATCTGGGTCGAGCACTGCTGTGAAAAGGTCAACTACTGTTATAATTTCATAAAGCACTCAATAGGTACAATAGCTGTTCTGCTATGTAACTTCGATATTATATGTTTTGTATTTTGTGTCAGCTAGTTTAAAGAGGGAATGAGAGATGGAAAAATATAAAAATAATTGGATTGACCAGATATAATATAAGAATGCAAATCATGGCAGGCGAGGCAACCAACTCAAGAGACAACATGCTCGAGGCCAGTGCAAACATGGTTAACACATACACACTCTCTCTCCCTCTCTCTCTCTCTCTCTCTCTCTCCCTCTCTCTCTCTCTCTCTCTCTCTCTCTCTCTCTCCCACTCTCCTGTTCCTTTCATGGCGGCCTCAGATGTTTGTGGCGTTCAAAAGGCTTGGGCATTTCTTCCGTGGAATGTCAAGGATCGCAAGGTCAACAGAGAGAAATGTGCCATTTGATAGAATATGGTATGTTTTAAAAAAGTCCTAATACATTAAACCTGTATATGCTTTTTTACAGCCTTCTATATACACATTTGTGAGAGCTAAAACACACACACACACACACACACACACTCTCTCACCCACCCACTCATTCACAGCACATACACACACCCCAACAGCCCCCTTGAAATGGGAGCATAAGCGACAGCCACACGTTGATCTGTGATTGTCCACTAGACCAAACCATGGTCAAAAAAGTTTGCAACCTTCTCACCTTCATCCTCCTCCTCTCTCTTTTTGTCCTGACCATCCCCATATTTCACCTTCATCCTCCTCCTCTCTCTTTTTGTCCTGACCATCCCCATATTTCACCTTCATCCTCCTCCTCTTCTCTTTTTGTCCTGATCATCCTCATATTTCGGCCCTTGCACAGCTGCTGTGCTCACCAACCTCCTCCCTCTTCCCTTACCTTCCGGTCCTCATGTCTATCACTCCCCTCCTCCCCCCCTCCCTCTCTCCACCTCTCTCCCTCTTTAGTCCCCCTTTCTTATTAGCTAGCCTCCAGCTGAGCCCACGGTGTGGATCAGAGGAGACTCACTCTATTAACCAGATCCATTTGTTGGGCAATTGAATCGCTGGCTGGCCTCTCCTCTGATGTCGGCCCCTGGCACTCCTCCTGCCTGACCCCCGGGTCCGCCACAAGTACCCCCACCCCCCCCCCTCCAGCGGCCCACAATGCCACCAAGCACACAGGTATTTCTCACAGGCGGGCCAGATGCTCACTGCTGAAGGCGAGGGCACAGTAACGGTTTGGCAGCCGCGGGATGAGAAAGGTATTTGTTTTGTTTTTTATTTGCTTGTTTGCCTTTGGTTCCTGTACTGTGGAGGTTATTGTTGTTGTTCTTGGTGGTGGTGCATGCTTTGAAAAGGAACACAAGGAATAGCATGATGAATACTGAAGAGGACTGAATGAGAGAGGGGAGATTAGAAGAGTCAGTCTCAAGGCAGAGAAACTGAGACGGCTGATGCTATGGTTGCTTTTAGTTTAGCCATTGCTCAGTATTTTACATGTTTTGGTTTATTTCGTGTGCTGTCAAAGGGTTTGACCTGGGAGTGCTGCAAGGTCTGGGGGAAGTGCCCTCGTGTACTCACGGTTGACCAGTAGATGGCAGGATTGCATAGGAACAGTTTGAATAAGTTTAGTCAAGTCTCATCCTCTCCTCCTTTTTTCTTCTTTCTTTCTCTCTCTCCCTCTCTTTCCCACATAAACACACATACACAACTGCACACACCGCCACAATACACACACACACACACACACACACACACACACACACACACACACACACACACACACACACACACACACACACACACACACACACAGCACACACAAAAACACCCTCCATACACTTGTTTCACAAGTATCCTATTTCCTGGCATCCCAGTCCTCTTTCTCGACCCCTAATCTTGATGCTCTGGTCTTTTTTCCTCCTCTCTCTTCCAGACCAGCGACTGGAGCCTCCTGCTCCTCAGGTCATCCAAGGCTGTGTTATGGGTAACAGCTTCAGGAGAGAAGTGCTTGCTAGTAATAAAGAACACTCCGTACAGAACACAGTTTGACAGCTAATGCAGAAAGCGCTTTGCTTTAAGACCACGATGGAATACGTTCAGGTAAAACATGGCCATGAATGACATGCTCTAGGCTTTTTTGTTTTGTTTTGTTTTGTTCTTTGTTGGTGTCTTAAGACTGCATTTCCCTGTTAGTTATGAAAATTCCTATTCATCATTCACAATGAAACCGGAAAACACGATCCATTGTTTTTGATTATCATTTGCTTTTTCCAGCTCCTTCTCCAAGTTGCACGCTTGTTGACTGTGTTTAATAATTTCTTGTCTACAGCTTTTTTCCTCTAGAAGTGACGGCTCTGACAAGGTCTTCTGCATATGTACATCTGAATGGAGCTATTTTCTCGCCACTTTTCTGCTTTTTGAGGGGTGCACTTGACCGCCCCTCTCCTAAGGAGAGGGAGAGAGAGAAAGACAGAGAGAGAGAAAGAGAAAGATTCTGAGGACTCCCATTTCTAGTGCATGTGCAAATGGTTCCTGTCTTGCACTACTCTCAAATCACACCATTTTACTGTTTACATAGTGACAAGTTACACATTTTAACAAACTTGCTTTAACTTGTTTAGAAAAGGAGATTTTTTTTTTTTTTAAACGCATAGTCACTATTATAATATACCATAATATTACAGTTTTTCTCGATTGCTTTGACCTGCTTAAAGAAACTAGGATCCACTTGGTCTTCATTAACACCTTCTTTGCACAGAAGAAGTCATCTCTTACAAATGTGCTTACACGTTTTCGTTGGGTTCACACATTTCTCACACCCTTTTGCAAAACAGTTAACACTGATGTCATTCAAAGACCCCAAACTCTATTGGTTTCCCTGTGCTAAACAAAAAGAAAACATCTATTCACAGGCGGTAGAGAAATTACTTGCATAAGTCTGAATCTCTGATACACCTGTGTGAATCTCCTTTGCCGAATTCTTCAATCAGCAATCATTCATTATCCATAAGAGATACCATGTCTGTTCTGTGTTGCTATTTGCAAGTATGGATCTAAGGCACATTTAGAGAAAGTAATGTATTGCCTATTTGGTGAAGAAAACAGTACAAACGCTGGCAAGTCCAGGTGCTTACTGTAGGTCTTACATGTCAATGACAGTTACATCTTGGGAGGAATGAATGAATTTTATTCAGTACATTTTGTCTTTTCACAGTTTTTCTGATATCAGACAAATGAGAAAGAAATGGCACAGACATAGCAAAAATGAAGCCTGAAACTCTTCATTTTGAGAACTATGTTTTGCATTTTGTTGTCCAGTGTGTAATGATTGATTGAAATCACACAGTGATTTGACTACAAGATGTGTTTTTTGAAGGAAAAATTTGCTGCATGTTTTAAATGTTTTGAAAGAGTAAGAGCCTCTTGCAAGCAAATTGTGTCATTTTTGTTTCATTGTTTTATAATATACACACTTGTGCAAGACTATCTTACTGTAATATGTATGGCAATTATTGTTTCCATCATATCAAGTGTTACAGTTTTTCTCGATTGCTTTTACCTGCTTAAGTAAACTAGAACCCACTTGGTCTTCATGACTACTTTCTTTGCACAGCAGAAGTCATCTCTTGCGAATGTGTTCACACATTTTCATTGGGTTCACACATTTCTCACACCCTTTTACAAAACAGTTAACACAAGTGTCATTCAAAAGCCCCAAACTCTATTGGTTTTCCCGTGCTAAACAAAAGGAAAACATATTTTCACAGGTGGTATAGATTCCTTGCATAAGTCTGAATCTCTGATACACCTGTGTGAAACTCCTTTGCACAATTCTTCAATCAGCAATCATTCATTATACAGAGAGATGTCTGTTCTGTGTTGCTATTTGCAAGTATGGATCTATATGCACATTTAGACAAAGTACTGTATTGCCTATTTGGTGGAGAAAACAGTACAAAAGGTGTTTACTGTAGGTCTATTTCGATGAAAGTTGTAGTTCAATGAAATTTACAGTATCTTGCTAGGTGTTTGCTGTATGTCTTTCATGTCAATGACTGTTACATTTTGGGAGGAATGAATAAATTATTTTCTATTCAGCACATTTTGTCTTTTCACAGTTTTTTTCTGATACCAGAAAAATGAGAAAGTAATGGAACAGACATAGCAAAAATGCTCATTTTGAGAACTAGATTTTGCATTAGAGTGTTTTTGAATTGGCAACAAGTTGTAGTGTGTGAAGGCAAGATTTGCTTTTGCTGCATGTTTTAAGTATTTTGAGAGGGTAACAGCCTTTTGCAAGCAAAATGTGTCATTTTGTCCAGAGTGCTTTTGTTCAGACACGGGTGTTAACTATTTTGAGAACGTGATGTCAGAGTTGACACAGGTATCAAAACGATCGAGAAAAACTGTAAACATTTATTCACATTTATCAGAAAAAAACACTTGCAAAAGTCACTTACACACACACACACACACACACACAAAATTCAATCTTGGCTCGCATGGTGAAGTCAATTAAAGTCATATTTATTCAATGAGTAGGCTATCATATGTCACAAATGTTCCATACTGTATTGTGAGTGTAAACAATGGTACCTATTCCTTGTATGCATCCTTGGGTTTATCAGTTTCTGATTCCGATTACAAGGGTTTCTGAGTGATTGGAGCAGCGGTTGGAGGATCTTTACAGTTAAAACTAGGTTATATAACTTGTGGGATGTCAGTGCATTGACAAAGGCTGTGCAAAATGTCTAGACTTCCACAGCCTCACACACACACAAACATGCATGCACACTTGCACTCTTTCTTTCTACACCCAAGATACTGACTGGCTTCATATGAACTGAGGACAAGAAAATGCTAACCTTCAAATATTTATTGTAAAAAAGCGCATTTCTTCTTTAACCATCTTTAACCTGTTTTCCCGAGGCTTGCTCATGAAAGCCAGGTCCTTGAAATAAAGTACTTGCGATGTTCCTCCCCACGGATCTACCCCAAGGTCATGTGTCCTGTGCCGTGGGGTTCTTGCCCCGTTGTCGTCAACAGAAAATGTACTTTTTCTGTTTGACAGAAGGCACCTTCATACTCCTCAGCCTATTCACTGCAGGCTAAGAGTCCCTGTCCTCTTTGCATATCGAGGCTGCCTGTGGAATGGCTTCCACCGCCTCCTGCGTACGCTAACACACACCCTTCAGGGTCCTTTCCCAAAGAAGCTGCACCACTCTCTCTATCTCTACCATTCTCTTTCTCCGTTCTCTCTCTCTACCTTTCTTTCTCTCATGACATGCCTTAGGCTGGCTTTGTGCGGCGACTCTTTTGGCCCGTTTCTCACAGACAAATGGTTAAGACTGTCGGACGTTGTTCCTCCAAAGATAGATGATGCTGGAGCTTGTTGACGCCTCTCAAATGGAGAGTTCAGACATATTGATGCACCCAGGAGCACAGTTTTTCTGGAAGTGTTCTGATGGACTTAGGTATTAACCTGCAACATCAAAACCAAACTTCAC
>NW_027468680.1:14864979-14977479 GCF_046254945.1 Alosa pseudoharengus | reverse complement strand
TCCCTCTCCACTGTGGCCGCCCAGGGGAACTCTCAAGGCATGCACTCTTTCAGGCTCAGCTCAAAGCACATGCTTTTATTAGCATCTGTCCAAGCTGGAGAAAGGGATGCTGTGGTCTACTGAGTGTCTTTAAGATGAGTGAGTCCCCATGTTATCCCAATGAGAACTTGCGTCTGTTTTGTTCTGTGATCATGAGACATTTTCATGAGATGTTTTGCTCTGAGTTGGCTCAGAGACGTGGATTGCTTTGGAATGACTGTCAAGCGAGGACTAGCTTTTCTTTCTGGCCTTGGGACCTAGTGTTGAGTGTTATGGTAGCCGGCCAGTAAACTTCTATGCAGCGAGTAACCCTCCCTCCAGGGGGGGCTGCGACTCAAGCAGCTGTAGCACCAGTACCATATTTGGGGGCCCCACCCTATCTCTCTCCTATTCAGTCCGTGTCACTTTTGACTCTCTCATCTAAATAAGAATAAAGGCAAAAAGCCCCAAAATATACTCCCTCCTGACATGTGCTAGGTCTTACCATTGCTGGCTAGCACCCTGGCCTCCCAATCCTGAGTTTACGGGGGTGAATCACACTGTCACATGAGTGTAATACTGCAGGAGGATGAGTGAGATGAGATGGGCTTACAGCAGATGCATAGGAGCACAGCTGGCTTCATCTCACTGTGGAGAGCTGTTTGGAACCCAGAGGTGGGTACATACAACGCAGCTGAACGTGTCTGCAAAATGTATGGTGGCCCATGCAACAGGTGTTCCTGACAGGCTGCATAAACACACACAAAGAGACACAAATACAAATTCACACACACACACACACACAGACACACACACACACACACACCAAGAGACCCAGACATTTGCCGCACAATAGAAGGCTGCCTGTGTACACGGTAACGCTGTTGCAAATAGGCCCTGAAGAACCACAGCTGATTACTCCTGGAACGTATAATTTTCTCATTTTCTTCCCAAGCGTTCTGGCCCAGCACCAATTAACAAGCACAGCGCTCTGACCTCAGCTGTCGTATCTCCACGGAGGGGGGTAGGCAGTGGGGTTGCTCTGTGTGTCTCTCTCTGTCTCTCTCTTGAGAGAGAGCAACAGTGAGAAAGAGAAACATGCTGTGATGTGCTACATTGAGGATTTTCAATCAAGGACACTCTCTCGCATACACCCATCAAATCATACCTGTATACATAATTCAAACACCTGTCGGAGCATACGGCACTTTACAACACTCGTGTGATATGGCCATGATTACACTCTTCCTTAATGCTTCTCATTGATTCACTCAGGAAGAGGACTCTTCTCTCCACAAACACAGGTGGTTGTCTTATTCATTTTAGCATTCCTTAGCCTTAAGGTCTACTAGCCCACATAGACACTACAGATTGCATACAGGCATTAAAACATCAACTAAGTTATATAAAACGACTATGGATAAATATTCATAGTAATTTTACAGTCAAATAGTCATAAAAATCATTCCATGTGTTTCACTGTCCATTAGAGCTCAGGTGTGATGTATTATATTGGCAAGTTCATGTAGCCTAACTCTAGCAAGTCTGTATATTTGTGCACGTCTTAAAATACATGATACATAGAGTATACTGGATCACTGGAAGTGTTTGGGATTAAGTTGGCATACCTAGGGGTGTGTTTCTCTGTGAGTGAAGTGAACACACATGCACTTGTGCTTGGTGAATCTTTGCCAGCGTGTCAATGCAGAGTCTGTGCCCACACCAAAGTATGTAATTGTGTGCATGCATGAACATACGTTTGTGTGTATGTGTATGGATTTGTATTGATTGTCTCAGTGTAAGCCTAAATGCCTCAGTCATTGCAAGCGCCTCTTGATTGATTAATCACCACTATGTGGATACTGTTTTTAGAATTGATTTAGATTAAGTGTTATCTATCTATCTATCTAAATTTAAGCATGTTTGTATCCACATACAATTGCACAGGTGTATGTTTAGGCCTATGTGCACGTGTATACTATATGTGTGTATGCATATGATATGTGCGGGTGTTTGTGACTGTGTGTCGGAGCATGTGTGAGTGCATGTACACACACACACACACACACACACACACACATACACACACACACACACACACACACACACACACACACACACACAACCCACCAGGCAGCAGGCAGCTCCAGACCTCCTCATTTCATTGCTAAGAAACCCTACTCCATTCTGTGGAGTAATCAGAGCACAGACAGCAGGACCTGAGCCAGCCCTCTCATCCCCCCAGCTCAAGAGCAGCTTTAATTAACCATCATACCACAGATGGGATCGATTTTTCCCTCCCTCCCTCCTTCTGTATCTCCCTCTACCCAGTTCACTCTCTCTCCTCCGCACCCTCTCCCCCACCCCCCCCCCTCCGCAACCCTCTCACCCGCTCCCTCTTTCTCTCTTCAGCCTCTTCCATCTTTGTCTCTCCTTTTTTTCTGTTTTGCACTACCCCTTTTCCTTCTCTCTCTCTTTCTTCCACTCTCTCTCTCTCTCTCTCTTTCCCTCATACATCTAGACTAGTAATTGGACTGGAACGGTGCCAGCCAGGCCCTCCAACGGCACATTTCCCCTCTCCCCTCCACCCCCGCCACCCTCCACAGCCCCTGGCCTCACCTGCTCAATTCCTTATTAGTGTGTGGATCTGTGGAGAGCCATTGCGGATTAACTAGACAGATATGAGATTGATTTCTGCCCCTACGGATGAAATTGGGTTCTGACTTTGTATCTCTTCCTCTCTCTCTCTCTCTCTCTTGCTCACTCTCTGTATGTGTGTGTGTGTGTGTGTGTGTGTGTGTGTGTGTGTGTGTGTGTGTGTGTGTGTGTGTGAATGTGCGTCTGTGTGTGTGTAAATGTGCGTCTGAGACTGAAACTGTGATCAGATGTGTGTTCTGAAGTGAGTTACATTTTCTCTGGGAGAATTGCATTGCTAAATAGAAAGGAGGAGATTCACTTAATTGCTATTTATCCAGCTCAGGTCTCCATCACTGTTCACAGATTTGTTGAATTCTTTTGTTGTTTACTGGCCTGAAGAAAATAGAGTTGGGTTGAAGAGAAATAACAAAAGATATTACAAGCTATGAAATTCTAATCTCAAATTCTAATCTGCACAGGCAATTACCCCAGGAATTACCCTGCTCTGGCAGCGCTCACTCTCGCCACTCAGCGTAAATAGCATGGGTAAATAGCGTGTTATTGATTATTCATGGCTCTCCCATGAATCCTCAGCGATGTGTCAACCAGTTGGTCCAAAACGTCAATTTTGACTCGAGATTAATGTGTCTCTCTCTCTCTGAAATAGGATAGTTTTACCATGTAGGAAAGGTCGGGTTTGGGAGGGGATTTCTCCTTAAGATTGCATGTTCCGTAATCACACGCTTCTGCTGGTGCGTTTATGAACGGCAGGCAGTTTGCTCGTTTATGGTGGGTAATATTAGGGGGGAGTAACACAGAGAGGTGAAGGGCAGAGGCTGTCGCTCGATGTATAGGAAGGCTACTGGAAGAGGAGGGGAGAGAAGGATTACTCGGAATACTGAGGCGGTCGCTCATGTGGCCTGTAATTATCATGTCTTATGTCGAGGTCAGGCCACTGAACTTCATTTAAACTCCAACTTCGACTGCATTGAGTCAAGATAGGATTTGTGTGTTGGCTTTCCTGTAAGCTTCTCTAGTCTTATCTATTTTTGCCGCAGTTTTTGGGAGCTCTCATGGTTGTTTTATAAGCTTATAACGTTTTTGTCTTAAAGGCTACAGTAAAGCCTTTACACTGATGTTGCAGTAGGCAGTCAACTTAACCATAATAGTAAGATTTTACTATTTTATACAAACTTTCTCTGAACAGATGTATTTGAAAAATAAATAATTTTAAATGTCACATTAATTCATCAATCAATATTCAGATATCATATCATATCAGACATCATATATTAGGAGTTTACACTACTGTCAGACACATTTCTGTTCTACAGCTGATTAATGTACGCATGTTTGCCTGTGTTTGAATGAACCCTGCTGCACAGAATGCTCATTGTTGTGTGTGATGTGATTCTCTAACAGTGTTGTATTTTGCTTGTATGGGGGTACGTGTGTGTGTGTGTGTGTGTGTGTGCGTGGGCGTGCGTGTGTGTATGTGTCACAGTGTGTCTTATCATGTGTGAGACTGTCAGATGGAGTATGTGAATGAATGTATGTATGAGAGTGTGTGTGCGTGTGACACAGCATACCTGTGTGTGTGTTTGGTGTGCAGTGATTGCCTCTCCCTCACAGAATGTCCACAAAGAGTAATACAGTTCCCGCCTCCTCTGCCAGCCAAACAGGATCAACACAATCCAATCTCTGTTTGCTCCACCAAGATGGAATCATTTTATGTCTAGAGGCCAAAGGGAGGATAAGGCACCACTATGAAAAAAACAGCCATTACACCAGTAATAGCACATTCATGCATGTATAGAGACAGACACACACACAGACACATACACACACACACAAACACCCCCCCCCCCACACACACACACACACACACACAACCACACTTTCAAGTGTGAGATTTCTTCGCATGCACTTTAAGCAGCTGTGGCCAGTGGTAATTTGGGTGTCCGAGGCAAGCCAACCACAAAGAGCGCGGCAAACAGAGCATTCACATTGGCCTACAGTCGAACGCCCTGCATTCATCTGATTTCATGTGTCATTATCCAAACACTTATGGACGATATTGTGGCTAAGTGAACACCACTAAATGGGTTTTGCGAGTCCCCCAAAGCCTTTAACCCCTAAAATGGTGACTGGCTTTTACAGTTAGACACATTTCCCCCCCTGTGTTTTTAGCTACCTCCTGCTGGTGAGAATTCTCCAGCCCTTTTACCTGTAGAGTGCTCACAAGGTTGCTCTGAATTCACCCCCATTCTCATGCTACTTCTTTTTTCAGACACTGAGGTAAAAAGTGGATGAATGCCCCCTTTTGATCCCAAAAGAATTTCTCCACTTTTAATCCTTTGCCTTGAATCCAAGGAAACACGCAATGTATTGGTTCTTTTACTGGCAAGGAACAGAAACTCAAAATGCTTTTTTTTAATGACATCTCACATTCAGCTCAGTTTACTCTCCAAGGTAAGCCAAAATCCTG
The DNA here is from genome assembly GCF_046254945.1 of Alosa pseudoharengus. NCBI lineage: Eukaryota > Metazoa > Chordata > Actinopteri > Clupeiformes > Clupeidae > Alosa > Alosa pseudoharengus. The sequence goes on along the minus strand of NW_027468680.1, from coordinate 14,972,336 downwards.
AAATCCTGCAACCTAGTCTATGTTAAATGTGTTGTTAGAATGGATTTTCATTTCAGATTGAGTTTTGTGTGGACTCACTGTCTGAACAAAAACCTAGTTTTCGCTCTACAGATTAAATTGCAGCCGGAAACACACCCAAACAGAAGATTAAAACACAGAGAACTAAGTAACAACGGCAAACTATTTTTTGTTTATTTCGGACTAGGTTACTCTCAAGTCTACAAGGCTACTGAAAAAGAAACCAAAATCGTGAAGTCTCTACAATTGAATGCTTGTGGTGCTGATGTTTACTCGATACACCTGTCATAATAATAATAACACAACAATAACAACTCAAGGGCTGTGTTGACATGGGGCGCATTTCCCAAAACCAGAGTTGCTAACTAAGTTAGCAACTTTGTTGGTTGCAATGCAATTTCCCATTGCCAACCAACTAAGTTGCTAACAGGTTATGAACTATGGTTTTGGGGAAAGCACCATGGAAAACATCTCAGGGGGGTATTCCAAGTACGTGGTTTAGTGACAAACCTGGGTAAGTTAAGCGGTAAATCTCCTACAACAAGAGCCCTTTGGCATTGTTTTGTAAGGAGAATGAAGCCATACAGCTCTTCTATTAGGAGATTTACCACTTACTCTGAGATAACTTACCCAGGTTTGTCACTAAACCACATACTTGCAATACCCCCCAGGTCACTTCACAACCTTCCATGTTTACACTCCATTCATGCACACTGCCAGCTGATTCCAACATTCAAAAGTGACCTAGATATAGCAACAGAATGCGACAAAATAACTGTTTTGATGTAATGTAGAAAACACCTGTGGTGTTGCCTATGTTGACAAGTTATCCACCAAAGTTAGCATGCTAAGCAGCTAGCTTTGGGCCCTGTTCAGACCGTACTCTGTTGTATTACCACTTTGTCCCTCCATGCAATACAAGTCAGTGGACGAGTGCCATCACAAAAATAATGGTGAGTTGAAGACAAATAAAATCCCACAGAATACTACACATAGCCCCTTTAAGTAGTGTGCCAAAGAAATACATCCAGTATACTTACACATAGCACTGAGTTTTCCCTCTGTTTGTGGAGGTCCCTTATCAGGGCAAAAGAGCACATGTGAGACCTACAAAGAGTCCACTTTCTGGCATAAGTTGATAGAGGAACACACACTCTGTAAAAACTGTATGACTAAAGGCTGTCCAAACAAATTCAATGAAAGAGATGTTTTAGGTAAATCTGGAAAGGTTTAAATCCTTTTGGGCTTTCGTCCACATGACATCAGTAATTTTCACTTTTTGGAAAACAGCTTCCAGAGAGGAAACTTTTCTGGAGTGTCTATTTACACCCCTGGTACGAATAGCCTTGGCTTTACACAGCTGAGCTATTCACACCCTGTGACATAACAACAAAAACATGTTGCTCGTTTTTATTAGCCTACATTGTGTGATCAATATGCCAGAGTAAATGCACAGGGGTGCAAATAGCATACACTGATATTTGTACCAGACGGGGTATTAATAGAACACATTGCTGTGTGCACCGGGGTACGAATAGCATACATTGATATTTGTACCAGACGGGGTATTAATAGAACACATTGCTGTGTGCACCAGGGTACGAATAGAATTCACTTGTAATTGCACCAGGGTACGAATAGCATACACTGCTAATTGTACCAGGGTGCAAATAGCCTTGCGCCTATGTATCGTCAGGCAACATGCCTTTCTTTTCCCTGCCATGATTTCTGTGCAAGCAGCATCAGCCTTTGTAGCTGGAAGCAGACAGGGTATGTGACCACAAGGCCAGGGTCACCTGCCTCCAGCATGGCAAGCTAATGTAAGCTCCCCAGTGCAACATGCTCTTAACATTATGCCAAACCACACATACCAGACATTAGGCCCGATGTAAAATGAACATAGCACAGAACACATCTACAGTCTTCACAAACCTTGAAATTGAAAATGTATTTTTTATTACTATGGTGCCTATAGTGAGAGTACAGAGTAAGTTACTTCTAAGTATAAGAATAAGTATATATACTTTTTTGATCGCGTGATGGAAATTTGGTCTCTGCATTTAACCCAATCCGTCAATTAGTGAAACACAGCACACAGTGAGGTGAAGCACACACTAATCCCGGCGCAGTGAGCTGCCTGCAACCACAGCGGCGCTCGGGGAGCGGTGAGGGGTTAGGTGCCTTGCTCAAGGACATTTCAGCCGTGGCCCACTGGTCGGGGCTCAAACCGGCAACCCTCCGGTTACAGGTCCAGAGTGCTAACCAGTGGGCCACGGCTACCCACAAACTTCTATACTCTTTGTCTATAGTGAGAGGAGTATTGTATAGGGGGCCTATAGTGTGGTGCATCTACCGTGCTAAAGTCCCATAGTTGTTACACTGGTGTGCGAAATCGACAAAACAAACAAGCCACAGAACTGAAAAGCAAAGAAGAGAAAAGTAAGAGAGCTGCGACGTTGCGAAGTTGGAGGAAACAGATGTGGTGGTGCTATGAGCAAACTCCCCTCAGTCTTTAATTACATTCAGGTGCATCTCCACCCCACATGTCTGTCTATCTGTCTCTCTCTCTCTGTCTCCCCCCACTCTCTCTCCCTCTCTCGTCTCTCATGGCAGCATGGCTGGGCTGTCACCAGGAGGCACACACAAGTGATTTCTGTAGAGGTGTGCGTGGTGGGGGGCCCATTTGGCTGCTTTTGGGAGGGTTTAGCAATCAGAATTGGGGAATATGACCCCCACCCTTCCCATACACTCTGATGCAAACTTTCTCCCTCTCTCTCTGGTTCTCTTTCTTTCTTTTTCTTTTCTTTTCTTTCTTTCTCTATCTCTCTCACTCTCTGTCACACACACAGAGACATTCTTCCTCTGAATCGTGACAGAAACACTAAGTACAGAGCACAACTGAGTGGAGAAGCTTGGGAGCGGTAAGGGCCTCAGGTGCAAAGCCTAATGCCCTCTCTTTGCCTCCGTCTCTCTCTGAAACACACACACACACACACACACACACACACACACACACACACACACTCTCTCTCTCTCGCTCTCTTACTCTCTCTGAAACACACACACAGACAGACACACACACACACACACACACACACACAGACTCTCTCTCTCTCTCTCTCTTTGCCTCTGTCTCTCTCTCTCTGAAACACACTCTCTCTCTTCTGAAACACACACATACTCTCTCTCTCTTTCTTTCTCTGATACACATACACACTCAAACATAGGCACTCTAAGGAACCCAGGTGCGTAGCTTAGGGGTTCCTCTCACCTTTTCATACACAAACAAGACCCCTGCAATCCCTGGATAGGGGACACTGCTCGCACGCACACACACACACACACACACACACACACACACACACACACACACACACACACACACACACACACACACACACACACACACACACACACACACACACACACACACACACACACACACACACACACACACACACACACACACAGTAGATGCTCACTTCTCAGTTCTCATGCTACACATACATACATTTTAATCTCATTTGACACATGTAAGAAGGATTGAGATTTAAAGAGCAACAAAAAGAGAAAATTAGTCAGTCAGGGTGATGGATAATGTTTAGCAACTTTGCAGGGATGGCTGATTTAAATAGGATAAAAACCAGTAGGCTATAAATTTGCAACATGCAGTCTGAAAAAAACTACCTTTGATAAATTACAATCTGACATGTTTAACAAAGGCAGATATATTCACAAAATATTAATTGTATTCATATTTCTTAATATTGTCCAATTTCTTCTAATTCAGGTGATAGATAATTTTCCCCCTTCAAACGTAACACTCTGGTCAGGGGCTTACTTGCAGTAAGACGCCGGGGAAGGTCAGAAATGTGGTCAGTGAACACGAAGCACAAGTAGCTCAGTGGCTGACCAGCCTACTTAGCCCTATAGGCCTATGATGCATATCAGAGTTATGTTTAAAGTGGAGCGAAAAAGTGTGTGTGAAAGTATACACAGACTCTGTGCTGTGCTAAGCTCGGGAGAGCAGGCAATGGAGGGTGTCTGGATTAGAGTACCCTTCAAGTGGTGTGTGTGTGTGTGGGGGGGGGGGGTGGGGGGGGGGGGCTTTGAGGCGTGTGAATTAAGTGCGCTGTGCGAGTGTGTGTGTGCGTGTGTGTGAGTGTGTATGTATGTACTTTGTGCGTCCGTGGATGTTACCATGAGCAAGAAGGCCAGCCTATGGCTATCTGTCCAGCAGAGGGTGTTGGCAGGCAGGCAGGCGGGCAGGCTGGGGCGGAGGAGCTGAGGTGGTGGTGGTTTTTTGCAGGCTGTCGCTGCCACTGCCGTCGCTCAGCGCCTAAGTGGCTCATCAGCATCCTACTCAGGCACGAGGCCCACACTTTGCCTCAGCCCTGACTTGATTGTAATTGCCTGAATTCGGCTCCTGCTGATCCATCCTGCCAATATAACTGCCACATTTAACCCCACCACTGAGCAGAGGGAGAGAGAGAGAGAGAGGGAGGGAGAGAGAGGGAAAGAGGGAGAGAAAGAGAGAGAGAGTTTAGTTCATTATGGTCAAATAAAAAGGCCCTTGCAAGCCCTTGCACAAATACAGAAATGACCATGTTTCGAGCAACTTGTTCAAAAATATCTGGCCATCATCTTATGTGGAGGATTGAAGTATGTTGCCCATTTTCTCCCATTTTCATCAGAATTATTACCTTAATTCACATGTTGTCCTCTTCATTGATGAGCTGCGTCCATTATACAGCCCGATAAGGCCCAAAGTTTTGAGCTGGTCATGAGCAAAGTTAGTGTACTGTATTTAATTTGGTTTTCAATGAGGTATCTCCTCTGGCACACATTTCCATTCAAATAGCTTCTTAGCACATTAGGCTAATCCGTATACTTGTCTGAGAAGCCAATACACATGGACCAGATGCATTTTGTATGCATAGATAGAAGGAAATGGGAAATAATGCACATCCAAAAAGCTTCTTACCATATAATTAAGTTGAGACCTTGTCTGAGATGTCAATACACATACGTAGGCCAACAGTTATTTTTGCACATATAATCAAAGAAAAGGGAAAAACAGTATTTCCTGGACAGGACAGTTTTTACTACACTCTCTATATGGATATCAATTTATCTCCCTAAACAGAAAACGAGTGGAAGAAAGTAGGCATATTGGAGTCGGCGTTAGATGAGTGTCTGTGCTTGTGAAGGAGCCGAGGCTAACGGACTGAATCCAGAAAACCCCTGGCAGCTCTTACCCCCCTGTGGTAACGCCTTACGCAAGCAGTGAAGAGGAGACTGGTGGACAACAGGTGGTCTTTTCTAAAGCCCGAAGCCAGCACACTCTCAGGACAGAGAGAGTGAATGAGTGAGAGAGAGAGAGAGAGAGAGAGAGAGAGAGAGAGAGAGAGAGAGAGAGAGAGAGAGAGAGTGGGGGGAAAGTGAGTGAGGGAAAGAGAAAGAGAGGGGGAGAGGAAAGAAAAGGCCCCATGGCAAATGTGTCAGAATCTAATGTTCGGCCGAATAAAAAAAGCTGTTTTCTCCTCTTTGTTCCCTCCGAGAGATTCAGCCTTGTTCCTCATTGTTCTGCTAACAAACGCGCAACAGTCTTTTTTGACACAGAGCCATGGGTGAATAAAGACTGGAGCTGACTAGTCACAAGAGAGGAGGGAAGAGAAGGGGGGGGGGAGCAAGAGAGGGGGAAAAATAACGCTTTCTCTTTTGGAGGCCCTGGAGGCCATTAAGAGTTTGGGAGTTATGAATGGATATGAATCTGTGCCCCTCTTGCCACAATGCCAGGGGAGCTTTGCAATGGGGAGGGGGGAGGGGGGGGGGGGGGGGTGCACCGTGGCTTTTTCAAGACGGCCAAAAAGTCTTAATCACACGCGGGGCAGACATAAGAGATAGCAGTCCAGGAGAGGGGGAATGAAAGAACAGGAGAAAGAGAGAAAGAATGAGAGAAAGAGAAAATCCGGTGAATGACTGCGGAAGTACTCTTTTTTTTTTTTTGCTTCAACGTCTCTCTGCAAATAAAGCTGTGGAGAGGGGCTACTGGAGGAGGCAGGCTGAGTTAATCACTGTGGGCTTTACGAGAGACGTGCCCCTCTGCCTCCGCCACCTGTTCACATAGCCTGTCCCCGACACTCGTCACTGAGATGTCGTCAATCACAACATCAGTCCAATTCCATCTTAATGCAGTCGTCGACAACCTACAAATCAATACATTTTGAAAGCCTGTATGAAAAATGCTTGAGGCACTTAATAAGCTTTTTTTTTTTTTGAGGCACTGTTCTCGCATGCATATTTAGCCCGATAAGGCAGTCCTTGGAACATCAACACAACACGTTGCCGATCAACCTCGTTGTCCTGGCAACATAACCACCCCCCCCCCACCACCACCCAACCCGCCCAGTGACCCTGGCTTTCGGAGCAGAACCGCAGGCCTCAGGTTGCCTCCTAGAGCTCCTCAGGAGCACAACCCTGAGACAAACCGCACAGGCACACACAACCACGCACAGACACACACAACCACGCACAGACACACACAACCACGCACAGACACACACACACAAAAGATTTTCAAAAATGAACAAGATATGTAGTGAGTGGCACTTCACCTTCCCATTAGCCTGTATGGCAGGCTCAATGGCCGCGGTCAGGGTGGACCCCAGTGAGACAAGCCCTGACAAACAAAGCTCTTTATTCACATCCATAATCCATTTGTTTCACTCTAACCAATTTGTCCTCATTAAACTACACAGGGTGACACAATGGCTGAGACAAAAGCCTGGCGGGAACAATCGCCCTGCACCCCCAACCATTTGCATTGTCACACCACTCAAGTGCTCGCCTCCCATGGTGCATTGCGGGCCTTTTTTTTTAAAATAGAGCCGAGATTTCAGTTTGAAAATGTCAAGGGAACAAGGCAGGAGCCACCAGAGTGGTAGTGAAAGGGAGTTTCCCCCCTCTGTGGCGTTGGGGGGGGGGGGGGCGGGGAGAAACACGCCCTATTGGGGCCGGAAGAATTTGGATGTTTTGGCACTGGCTGTCAGCCTGTGCTGGTTAATAACCCTTCAGAGCGGAAAAGTCTAAAAATCTATGAGCGGAATTAGAGCCAAAAAGTAAGAGTAGGACAAAGAAGGACTCATTCTTATCCTTTTTCTAAAAAAGTCAGTCAACTGTCGCTCTCAGGAGCTGTGGAAGTGAGGGGCTGGGAATCAGAATTCTCATTCAAGAACTCACTTTGCCTTTTTCAAATATAGACATACATAAATGGATTAACCGCTAGTATGATTTTTTGGTCAAAACTACAAAAATATAAAATATTTCTTGCTCAATTATTTTTTTAAGAAAAAGTTAGTTACAATTAGGTAATTATTGTACATTTTATTAATCTGGATTATATGGCAGATGTTTTTACGCACTGCATTGTACCCACGCAGGCTAATGCAAACACAGCAAATTTCCGTCAGTGACTAACGTCTTCATAGAGTTTTGTTTTTGACAAGCTGGAGATGCTGTCGAGGCTTTCGTTGGGCTCTCCTAAACATTCAACTTCCTACAGCAAGGAATTCAGTAATTACACATAAAGACACAGCCTGAATGGTATACACATAGTCACTCAACCATACCAAAAGTCCTAAGAACCACAAACTTGCTAGGTGCTCACATACATGTTTGCCTGACTTTTTGGATGAAAAATGCACCAATAGTAAAATATATTCCGCTTAATTGGATCAGTTTTGGCATTCAAGTGTTTGCTTATAATATAAGCAATGTAATTATATAATGCAATGTAATATAATATAATGATGTAATAATAGATAAGAAAAGGCAAATTTAGTGTTGTATATAACATGAAAGTTTATTTACAAAGAGACCAAGACTTTATGGTGGCATGACAATAATATGACACAGCTTGATTTCCCAATGCAAGGAAATAATAATAATTTTTAAAAATCTTCCATTAACAATGTATGCAAAATGGTCATACATTCATTCTGGCACATATAAAGCGGAGGTCAGTGGCGGGCCGCGGCAGCCATTTAACAGCTCTACATACGCCATTAATCTGTGCAGAATGTCTAATGGCTGGAGGGAAGCTGTGGGCAGGGGATGAGTAGAGTGGAGGAAGGTGACAATGGCTGCTATGACATGAAAGGTTTTTCTTCTGTGACCTTGGTCCTGGGTAAGAGGTGAGGTCAGAATGAGAAGTCTCCTGTTTCAGAATGGCGGAACTCGCTCACTCTCTTGAGCAGTGCGCTTTTCACAGCATTGATCTTCCCGTCCAACTCAGTCAGACTGTAGGCCTGAGGAGCACAAAACAGGTTTAATCCTCTTTCCTGCAGGACTTCAGCAATTGATTGGAAATGTAATGAAATCAACCAAATAGTCATATTGAGCAGATGTGTATTAAAAAACTAAAAAATATTTGCAATACTGAAAATTCTCTAGGAATCCATTTGTGACCATGGCACCTTAATCCTCAACAAAGTTTTGTGAGATTCTAGGTATGGCATTTTTCTCACCTGTGAAACAGACGGTTTGGCTCGCTTGTGTACGTAGTTCTGAGAAAAAAATAACAGTTCACATACAGTTACTGATTTTTTTATAAAAATGCAAAATGAAGGATGCGGTCTCTTGTATAAGAATTAATTAAGGTATTTATAGGCCATTAAATCACTGATTTGCCTAAAACAACAAAATGGGAGTTTATACTTGCTACTTAGAACATAAGTGTTCAGTTCAAATTTGTTTCAGAAAATTTGCTTACAAAATAAACTTTTTTTTTTGCTTGATAACCAGTCCACTCAGCCAGAATGTTTTAGCAGAAAAATTGCCTTATAACACCTCTGCACAATTTTCAGGTCAGTGTGAACTAGACCTAGAAATTTTTTTTTGTAAAAATACCCCCCAAAAAAGGCATTTCTCCTTGAGGTACTTTGCTGCAATTCTTGTCCAGAAAGCAATGTCAAAACAAAAGACATCTGACGCATTCTCTTGGCAAATGCAGCCCTTCTAAGCCCCAACAAAGGCATGTTGAAAAATATAAATGCCAGACACTGCTGAAATCCCTCTAAAGCATTTCCTGCTTTCAAGAAGTAAATTACTATAATAACATAATGTCCACTGGCTCTAACAGATGAAGCATAAAAAGAGTTCAAGTTTTGCACTCATTCTTCTCCATCATCATGTGGAGGGACACAGAGTTGGGAGCCGGACATGCAAAAACTTTTTGAAAACATCACACCCCTTTTTTCCCAGACTAAAAGTCACGGTGCACAACAACCTACAGAAATATTCAGAACATCTGACAGTGCACCGAAATGAATACAAAATTAGAATTCAACAAAGTAACAAAAGATCAGTATATTGACATTGATTTCAATTCATCCTACTGCCTCTAACTCTGTTGCCCCCCCCCACCCCGTCTCTTTCTCTTAGACACACTCACACACACACACAAACTAAAGGACATGGAAATCAGCCGGCTCTCGGCTGAACGTTGAACTAATCGCAGCCAGTGAGAGGAGGTGTGCGTTGGCTGAAGGGCACTTACTCTGCTAACTTTGATGGGCTACAATCTGACATGGATAACAAATTCTGAAGAGGAGGAGGGGGGAATCACTCATATCGGCTTTTAATGGCTTTGGAGAACTCTCAGCTTCGGCCGAGTGGGTGCTGCAAACACACACACAGGCAAGCACACGCACACGCACACACGCAATACTAGTCACAACAGCGTACAGCAGCTGGTGAAATATTTTCACTGGCCTGGCACTGTTTCATGCAAAACTGCTCCTCCAAACTGCGCCTGATAGGACCGAGGGGGTCTTCTGGGACCACACCACCCTAATGCCTGGCTCCCCCAACCCCCTCAACCAGCCACCCTCCACCCCCAACGCTGCTCACCACGGACTGGAAGTACTCTGGAGAGAGACCCTCCAGCTCCAGGATGCGATCCTCCAGCTTCTTAAGACGCTGGTACACACTCAGAGGGACGGGGCCAGCTAAGGATGGAGAGAGAGAGAGAGAGAGAGAGAGAGAGAGAGAGAGAGAGAGAGGGAGGAGAGAGAGAGAGAGAGAGAGAGAGAGAGAGAGAGAGAGAGATATGGAGGGGGGTCACATGTAAGAGATCTCTGAAGAGCTACATGGTGAGCCATTATGGCTAATTGAGGACTTGTGACCATCAAGGAACATCGGTGGAATTCACAGCAGAGACCTCTACGTAATGATAATAAGTGTGAAAAACAGTTACATCTGATAAATCACAGCATTTAGATGGCAAATTACAACTTCAACTACCAACGTCAACTTCGACTACAATGCATTCAGAAGTCTCCATTCAGCATTCCGATTAAGACACTAAGGAGATAAAACACTAAATAGAACTTCCAAGGAATATAGGACATTACAAATGTGAAAACAATTGTTAGAGAAAAACCGACCATGAAATGTGTAATTAACCATGAATTGTGTACTACAGTGCCTTGAAAACGTATTTCAGTTAGCCTATTAGCTGGTTTGATTTGCATTGAGCTCAATGAGCATCAAACCAGCTAATAGGCTAACTGAAATACACACCATGCCAATATCTAGGTATGGTGAAGGGTGTGTGATGATGTGGGGCTATTTTAATTCCAAAGGCCAAGGGAACTTTATCAGGATGCATAGTATCCTGGATCCATTAAATAACTGGCTTTTAAAAATAAAAATCTGCCTGCATCTATGGGAATTCAACATAGGGGTATGAATACTTAATGAAGAACATTTATTTATTTACAAAACATTATTCAATCACAAAAATAATTGGTGTCCTTAAAGGTTGGATTTCCTCTTTTTTTTAATTAAGGCATTAAGATCCATTTCCATTTATTCCTCTTTTTAGTCAACTTTAGCATGGGGCTGAATAAATTTTCAAGGCACTGTATGTCATTAAAACAGGTTTATGCTCTTGCATTGCTTTCAAAGTTAACAATGATACAAGAAAATATATACAGTGCATATGATTTATGGGAACTTATGGATGATTTATGAGATACCTTGAGGTCTATACCCTCAAAACACTTGAGGCATACATATCTAGAACTTGGTTGAGCTCTCAACATCACAGAAAATACTATTGCGATCTCATTAAGAAAATGAGATTTAGCATTTCTCTTTTGGTCACAGAAAGACCAACTGGCTGGCAAATGTTTCTCAACAACATGTCCTTTCATGACACTAATTTGTATATTCAGGCCTGTGGCGGTTGCTGCTCTTTGGAATATGGGAAGCTCTGATAAAACATTGCCAATTATTACATTAAATTATTAGGGTGCTATATTGTTCTTTGAGGGCAAATGTTATTCCAAAACCCAGAATAGACCAAACAGTATAGAGTTCTGCTGAGACATGGCAGCTGGCTTGGCTACATTTTACCAGTTCACTTTGGGGGTGGGGTTGGTGTTATCTCTCTGTGACTATTCTATACGTTAATCTGCCTTGCAGTTTTATTTTGAATCTCCCCTGGTGGGGAAGACTATCAAATGGCTTTTAAAATTTGTTCGTAAACAATAGCATAATGTAGCCAGGCTACACAGTTATATTGTGAGTTATCTGGCTATAACTTAGCCTAAATTCACTTACTGAAATGAAAGCAAGTCAAGTAACTCCACATTCACATTACGGTCTTATTTACAGTAGGATATGTGCGAATAGAAGACCGACTGTAGACAATTAGAAACCGACTGTATTGCTGCAACTTGTCTTGTCTCTCGACATCACCTGCCAACACTAACGTTAACGCAACTTGAAACTCTTACTCTCCGATCGCGACATATGCTGTCAATAAAAAAAGAATCCAACCACTATGACGGTTCCTCCAATCATACAGAAGCTCGGCATCCAGGCCATCCCACTGCCCCGTTCACTCCCAAAGACGCCGGGCTTCCCTGGAAATGGAGATTTTGTGGCGTTTGTCCGATAAACATCTAGCTTTTCTGCACCGAGATCAGCCCACTCTGTAGTGTCATTGAAAGTCCAGTGACTGGAAAGTCCAGCGTCTATGGGGGTTTTGATGGATCTGTGTCATCACAGCAATGTATTAGGGGTGTGAAATCACGATAGATGACCGGCAAAACCTTATTACTGAACGAACTAGCCATGAAGTTGAACACATTTTTAGCATGTTCTATTTGGAATATAGTAGATTAATGTAATACAGTATTATTTGATGCAATGTTCCATAATTTCCATAATGTAATACAGTATTATTTGACAATTTTCCATATTGCATGATATTTTAGAGGAGGCTGTGCTTCCCCTGTAGAACAATCCCCTCTGACTCAGCCATTAAGAAGGACTGAGAATCAGTGTGACTGTGGTGCTGAAGGTCTTTGGGGGTTGGCTGACCTGTGGGTAGCTTCAGGTGGCCCTCCATATTCTGTAGCCTCTCCTCGATGGCAGAGTTCCCGCAGTTCCTGGGGAGCCCACCCTGCTGATGTTCTCGGAGCTCCACCCCGGCCTCTGCTCTGCTCTGCGGTCCGTAGGTGTTCACAACACGTGTGACTGCAAACCCAGGCGTACATAGTCAGCCTTTCACATGACACTGATCCATTTTACAATGAGGGTTACTCTGAACTGTATTCGTACGGGAGGCATCAGAAGATTCTTCGTTTTTTAAAAGTCATCAAGAAGCTACTGCTCAAAAAAAAAAAATCTGTAAGTGGTTTTAAGAAGAACTTTTCTACAATTCTTGCTGTGGTCTTCAGTGATGAAATTGGAGCCATATTAACAGAGACAGGAAATTTACTGGAAGAAATCACCAACTATAAAACCTGTCAGGCATATATTGAGGAATGGCAGTCTAGAACTCACTAGGTGAACCTCAAGTTTCAATTTATATGTAAAACGAGGGTATGTTCCATTCTGCCAAAACAGATTTTTTTTGTTGCCTTTTTTGCCTTCTGTATCACTGAAAAGACACCATCCATAATAGTCTGCATGTGACTAGACATCGACTGTTTCCCCTTTTTGGTCCACCTTGAACTCAACACTGCCTTTTAACAACATTGACCATTAGATTCTACTTGTCCATGTTTAACGGATGCCAGCTAGCTTAGCTGTGCTTGTGGAACGTTGGTAAACCTCACTCCCCGACGCCTCAAGAGTGCTGCTGGCATGCGAGCCAGTAGCCTGGGCTATTGGCTCAATTGTTAGCGCGCTCGCCTCCCGATCTGAGGTGCTGCTGTTTCGCGGGTTCGAGTCCGGGCGTGTGCAGGGCTGAATCGCGCAGGTTCAACACAACGCAGGTTACACATGGAGTCAGCCATCCAGGTTCAGTTCATATTTTATCAGTGTGCGATTACTATGTTGTACTAGACATCTTGTCTCTAAGCCTTATCATATGGCTTTCCCCATAATATAATTGAGTGGTTTCATTTTGAGCACAGTATAGTTTCACTTGCTGGCATTATATATATATATATATATATATCCATTACGCGTCTGTGTGTTCATCTGTTATGCTCACCATTTTATCGCTATTGTCTGTAGAGCTGTACAAGATACTAAATGTCATAAATAAACATTGTTGTTATTTTTAAAAAAGTGTTCTAATGGACATTCTGGTCATACACACCTGCACATATCATTATCTATTAGGGTCATTCCACGTCAATTCAACCAGGGCCCACGCACTTAGGTCTCAAAAAATTCTGAAAAAAATACCAGGTGTACCTATGTTACCCAGGAGACACACTGTACAATTACTCTTATGTAAGATCAATACTTTCCAAGATACAGCCAGTTTTACAGGGGGAGGGGGGTGTCGATTTTGTTCGGGCTCTTTTTTTTGTCAAAGTTCACAAGCCCACAGCGCAAGAACTAAACCATGTAGGAGGAAATTTTGCATGGTAGTACATAAATAGGAATAGTATGTAGCAAAATCGTCACGTTTGGTCTGGATAATCCTGCATGGTCATAGCTGTCCCTCAAAGTTGATACAAATTTTATTGGAGTTTTTGGCTGGGCTCTGTTTAAGCCTTCAGAAGACACATTTGTACTCAAACATAGGCTCGATTTATTTTCCTTACTGAGATAAGTAGAAACACTCTCACAAAAAACAATGAACAGAAAATAAATTCCTTCAGGGTCTGAACAGCAGACCTTAGAAGTCTAAAAAATAATTTTGGTTCTCATGTTCAGAGCACCTAAACACCTTGTGGGAATATACAAAGATTTTAAAAATATTTTTTCTTTATTCTCCATGATCTTTTCTTTTTAAAAACACCAATTTGACTTGTCTTATGCAAATCTTTCTTTTTCACTTTCCACCCTGAACATGGGCAAAATGCACCATTGACATCAATATGTTTTGTATAGAGCTACCACAGGTTACTCTATACAACCACAGGTGGCAGTGTGGTGACTATATAAAACATATTGATGTCAATGGGGCATTTTGCCCATGTTCAGGGTGGAAAATAAAAAAGAAAGATTTGCATAAGACAAGTCAAATTGGTGTTTTCAAAAAGAAGGGATCATGGAGAATAAGAAAAAAAACATATTTAAAAAATCTTTGTATAATCCCACAAGGTGTTTGGGTGCTCTGAAAATGATAACCAAAATTATTTTTCAGACTTGTGAGGTCTGCTGTTCAGACCCTGAAGGGATTTATTTTCTGTTCATTGCTTTTTGTGAGAGTGTTTCTACTTATCTCAGTAAGGAAAATAAATCAAGAGCCTATGTTGAGTACAAATATGTCTTCTGAAGGCTTAAACAGAGCCCAGCCAAAAACTCCAAAAATTTGTATCAACTTTGAGGGACAGCTATGACCATGCAGGATTATCCAGACCAAACGTGATGATTTTGCTACATACTATTCCTATTTATGTACCACAATGCAAAATTTGAGCCTCCTACATGGTTTAGTTCTTGCGCTGTGGGCTTGTGAACTTTAACAAAAAAAAGAGCCCGAACAAAATCGACACCCCCCTCCCCCTGTAAAACTGGCTGTATCTTGGAAAGTATTGATCTTACATAAGAGTAATTTTACAGTGTGTCTCCTGGGTAACATAGGTACACCTGGTAATTTTTTCAGAATTTTTGAGACCTAAGTGCGTGGGCCCTGGTTGAACTGACGTGTAATGACCCATTACATCTCTTCCCTGGGAGACCACTTTGCCTAACCTCTGCTAAAGAAAATGGACATGGCTTCCTATATGAAACAAAATGTGTGTTAGGCAGGCTCACAGTTTAAAAATCCGAACATTATCAGTGAATACCTTTGACATGACTTTTGAAGCCGGGATATGGTGTGAAGACTGCGTCCGTTCTAGCACAGCTGTTCTCTGTAAAATAAACATTTACACACACATTAGTAATTTAATTCAATCGTTCCCGCTCCACAGACCCTGACGCACCCAACAACACTTTCTCCCGCAATACTGCAAATGACCCTCGTCTTGTTAGCAGTCGAGTGGCATTTTAAAAAAACATGTTCCCTAGCCCCCCCCCCCCTTTGGCCCCCCCAGCCAAGGCTCCACGCAAATGGATGTGGCCGGAGCACAAGGCGCCTCATCTGCTGCTCACTTCAGCCCACTCAGCCTGCAGTTCGGTGTGACCTCTCGCACGGCCAAATCACCACTCTCCCAAACATTGGCAATTTCTGAGCACTGCGTGCGTGTGTGCGCACACGCATACACGTACACACACACACACACACACACACACACACACACACACACACACACACACACACACACACACACAAAGCCTTATGTCCCCCAGGACCCTGACAAACATCACCATCCTAGATAACCCCTCAAATCCAGCCCCGTTCCCAACAAGACGTCGCCCCATTCCCTACTCACCCTGATTACAGTCAATCACGTTGCAGAACTCACGCACATTATTTTCATTGATCTCCAGCTGCTTTCGCTCTATAAATGCAGATATTCTCCTTTCAATCTATGACAAGAAACATGGGAAATAGCATCGGGATGGAGAGGGAGAAGGACAGATTTAGTACGCTAAGAAAAAGTAATGTGCAGTGTTGGGTATCGTTACTTTTGAAAGTAGTTAGTTACGTTACTACGTTACTATCAATTAAAAGTAATCCGTTACGTTACTACGTTACCTATAAATAAAAGTAACGTGTTAGAGTACTTGTGTGTTATCAACAATTAAAACGTGTTTGGGGTGCGTCTCCGCCTGCAGCAGCAACACACATCCATATGTAGTGCAGTCTAACGTTCTGACAAGCACACCAATTGCCTACCTTGTTCTTGCCCATCTGGAATAACTCCTAGCTTTGCTGCCTCCATCCTTTGTTTTCGTTGTTTAAACTTGTGATATCCATTGATGAGTATTGAATTAGTGAATTAGCTCAACATTGTGTGCTGATATAGATAGCCTAGTAAAAGAAAACAACAAGTAGCCTATTGCGCGTCTGCGTGCGTATTCTCTCTCCCGCTCAAACAAAATGCGTGCACGTTAGTTTTGATAACGTGTTCACTAACTTTATGTAATAGAAAATGGTAAATAGCCTAATGGCATGCAGCTAAAGGGATACTGTGCATAGTTGGGAAGGTATGGTAGGCCAATTTGGTGTGAATACACACACACACACAAGGGAAATTTTCTGTTGATGAATAGCTTGATGGTACACACAGTGTGTATGGACATGCGCCTGCACACACACACACACACACACAGAGGCAAGGAGCAGGGCACAGACGCAAGCAGCCACATCTGACTAAATGCAGAAAGGCAGGGACTTTACTTTCCTTATCGAGGGAAATTCTTAAAGTAACGGAGTAACGAGTGCTTATTTTGGAAAATAACGGAGTTACTGATTACTGAATTCGCAAAACTAACGTGTTAGATTACTCGTTACTGAAAAAAACTAATAAGAGTACTCTAACGCGTTACTTGTAACGCGTTACCCCCAACACTGGTAATGTGCACATATAATTTAGTTTTTTTTTGGTTATATGTTGGTGAACTGCTCTTAATCACTTCTGCTAATGATTACTTTTCACCTGGATTGATTATATCAACATAAAAACATTAGTCTAGATTTAAAACTATTTTCACTGAAATCCACACTGTGCCTATAAACTGAATAAGTATGATGATAACCTTACTATAAAAACGTACAGACTGAGGCTGCACATCATCCACTATAATGGGCAAGCATGCGTTCATGAAGCCTTACCTCTGCCTTACCAGCCTTGATTTGCACAATATGATCGTCCACCTGTGTTTTAGCAGATGTGCTCAGGTCGTTAGCTGGGCAATGGGATATGTGTGACGACTGATCTGATGAGTCCACAACCATCTCCTCCACAGTCTCAGCAGCCTCGTCACCTGCATGGTCGACTGAAACTTCATTCTCCTCCTCTGGGGCCTTGATATTTGGCTCTCTCTCACTCAACAGCTTTAGGTCTGCTGCGATTATCTAAGAGGACAAGACATTTGGTTGTTGTTGCCATTTTCTAAAGGGTCAATTAATGGGCATTCCCACAAGTCTCCACAGAAACGTCTAACTAAATCCACGAAATCAGTGGTATGGGCAAAATATGCTTTACCATGGTATCAAAGACAAGGTAAGTATGTGTCTACATACTCAATGTGCAAGGTATACCTATAGTCTCAGAAGACTTTGTACCTGAAGCATTGAAATATGTCGCTCTAGGCAGGCATAGATGTGAGTGGGCTGGAGAGCCTGTATATCAGCCCGGCTCACATCGGCAGTGATGCTCAACACGGCTGGTCCAACCTTAAGCTTAAAAGGATGGGAATGATTAAGTACTCATTTTCTCTTCAACAAAGGAATAATTAATGACGTTTATTACTTCATATTCCCATTAACCACGGGCGCAGATAATATGCAACAACAAACTACTATTTGACATGTAAACGGATACGACACGTTAACGTTATGTTTCAGTCTAAAGGGAATTAATATTATATGTTAACATTAGCTACTAACTAAGCCTGAGTCTCTTCATATTAACTTTAAGCTTCATCGTTTGTTGATTACCAAAATTATGTGCACGTTGGTTAGACTAGCCGTAGTTTGCATTAGGCTACTCCCGTTATGTTAGTAGTTTGCAATTTGTAACAATATTATCCACGAGACACTGGCTAACAAACTAGCCATTCAGGCTACATATTCCTAGCCTACCCCAGAGAGTATACAATGAAATCCCTTTTCGACAAACCTCTGAACCAAAATCAGTTAGCGATATGATAAGAGCAGTGAAACTGTCGCTGAACGTAGCGGCAGGCTTTCCACTTAAGGGCATTTGGTTTGCATTCTGGTCGTGTTTACACTCCGATGTAGCTCTTTCATTCATGTCTGTCTTTTCCGCCATTGTATTTCCGCCCTTAGAGCGCATGTTGCACTGATTGGTTTGGTTCGGTGAGCGAAAGAGAGCGAGGATATGAAAACCGGAAGCTTGAATACGTCATGCGTCAAATGAACACAGGCATATTTTGTTTAAAAAATAGGAATAGAAATAAAATCAGTGCCAGTAATTAACATTTCTTTTTTCGAGCATGGACTTAAAAGAAAAAATATCTTATGATCTAGTCATGATTATGATCTAGTTATGATCTAGTAATCACTGTCAACGCGTCCCAGCCGGCACACGACCGACCTTCAACGTTGAAATATAGGGGAAATAACGTCAGTTGTTGCGTCAATGTTGAAACAATGTTGAAACAATGTTTAATGCTAAATGGTTGTAAAAGGGTATGTAGACAAACATTGAAACAACGTTGGTTGTAAAAAGGTCAAGAAAATCAATGTTGAATTATAGGTGAAATAATGTCAGTTGTTGTGTCAATGTTGAAACACTGTTTTAATGCTAATTGTAAAATGTTGACAAATGGTTGTAAAATAAGAAATCAAGGAAATCAGCACCAATGTTGAAATGGCGGATGTTGAAATAATGTTGCGATATCAACGTTGATTCAATTTGCAAATCCAACACATAATTCAACGTTGATTCACCCGTTATAAGGTTTTTTTTTTACGTTTATTCACCGTTGAATTAATGTTGAAATGCCAGCAGGGGTATGCTCTTTTTTGTGGCTTGGTCAGTGGTCAGTGTTCTCCGTTTTATTAGATTAGATTATATTCAACTTTATTATTATCATATATCGTTTACAAAGTCAGCAAAATATACTTTCATCCAGTGGAGTTTGGGGGAAATTATGTGCTTGCTTGCTTGTGTGAGAATTATCAGAGTTATATGTTATTTCAGAGAAATTCACATTAATTACCCGTGTGCGTGAGATTAGATTGGTAACTACCCACCCACTCTTGGATGCTCCTTGTTGGTGCCGCCCCCCACCCCAATCCCAATCCTCCCCCACCTTTCTTATGCAGCCCTTGCCACTTAATCTACTAAACCCCTCTTCTACTGCACTTCTTACCCCCCCCCCATAAATGCACAAATAGGCTGACACCAGACATAATTTCACTGCATTTCTTACTTCCAGTAACTATATGCATGTGACAATAAACTTCCTTGTATCCTTGTATCCTTGTACCCTGTGCTTTCGTGTTGCTTATGGGAATTTTAACATAGATAGCGAATGTATTTCAAAGTTTAAGCACAATATTATTGAAGAAAGCTTAAATACAGTATATCTTCTCTCTCTCCCTCTCTCTCTCTCTCTCTCTCTCTCTCTCTCACACACACTCTCAGTGTGTGTTCATCTCTCTCTGCACCAAAGTAGACTTTCTTCTTTTTACAGTCGGCTGTTGTCCACTGCACAGATCTTCTGCTTGTGTCATCTCACTTGTATAGTGACATTAAGACAGTAGATATTCCAACCCTCTATCCTATGATTTATTGGGAAAATGAAACACTTTTGGAGGATTACTTTCATCTCTCCTATACTCTGGTCATGGAAGAATGTAGCCTACAACCTCCAATGTCCATGATATCTACTTGATATGGAGGTGTTTTGCACCACTTTAGTGGCTGCTATCTATTGCCTCCAGTGATAACATTCAGTCAATTACTTGTAGAAACATGATCATGGGTGTGTGGAGTTTAACATACTGAACACATGGGAGGGAATGAAACTGATAGACTGTACAGGCCTAATTGGAAAAAGAAAATAATAGACAGTGAAATCTAAGCAATATATTATATCCTGACATGGCAAACATTTTAAGTCTCAAAACAAGAACAAGCAAGTCAGAGATTTGACAGAGGCGAGGTATTTAGCACATGTTTTACCTAATGCAATAGTGACCATATAGGTATGAGGTTTACCTAACATACTTTCTTCTGCACAACTACGGACCAGATGGCTACCATTACAGTTGGATGCGACACTATCCTAATCATGAGGAAATTTTAGCCGTGCACTTAACTGAAGTCTAACTCAACTTTTCAGCATTAATGCCAACACATCAGTTGCCTTCCATATTAATAGTCATTAATAGGTATGGTGACTTAAACTGTGTTAAAGAAAGACTTAACAAAGTTTCTATGGAAAGCTGCATGCTGTCAAGACTCATAGCATCTGTCTTTGGTGCACCTGTGAAATGGATATGATATCATGGTATGACTCATGTTTAGTAGATAATGGCAGGTGTATTTTGTGAGTTATAAATGATACGGTATGGATGAGAGGCCATACAATTTCAAGATAGCATGTCTCATTAGCTCCTTATAGCTCTGGGGTTCCACACATTGTGACTGTAGCACTCTCCAAGGAGAGGGGCAATTACACGTCCATAAAGTCTGAAAGATTTAGAATAGAATTGAAAAGCAGCTGAGGATTCTTTTGTGATATTTTGCATACAGTGAACTGGATACAAAAATTGAACCAGGAACTCGGCCAAAAACTCCCATGGGTAAAGCAGGGGTGTGTGGCTGTGCATTTCCAGATGCCTCATGGTTAGGTAGCAATGCTATGTTACGTTTCCTGTGCTCTGGCCTGTTTTAGTGCATTTGTGCTTAAATGCTTTCCAGTTTCATAGATTTGGCTTAGGTTATCCCTTCAAAGGAGGATTCTTCTTTTTCACATTTATGTACCGAGAGTACTCAGTGACCTCGAGAAACAGAGATCTGTGTGAAAAATCGCCAAAATTCTCAGGGCATATGGGCTGATTTATAGAAATATTATCCAGAATATCTATTGCAGTATATTATGCTATACACCAAAGCCAGTCCTGCACATTCTCTCCACAAAAATAAATCACGCTTGTCAATTTGTCTCCATCTTCTACTTTTGTGTATGTAAAGTGTGTCCATAGCAGTGTTGTAGTACTCGAGTCCAGGACTCGGACTCGAGTCCGAGTCATGAGCTAAATTTAGAGACTCATGACTTGACTTGGACTTGAGCACTGAATGACTCGAACTTGGACTCGGACTCGTACATTCAGACCATTCAGACTCGGAAATTGAGACGAGGACTCGACTTTTTTTTTGTAATGTCAATAGGCTATAACAGGGATTCCCAAACTGTGGTACGCGAGCTGCCACTAGGGGGTACGCGAGATGAAAAGGGCAATGGCGGAAAGGAGTTAAAAATGATTAATTAATTAATACTCTAATTAATTCATAAATAATACATAATTTCGAATCGGGTTATAATGATATGGAAACGTGAAATTAAAGGAAATCATTTGTAAACTCTATAATAGCCTAGGGTATGTTTTCATTAAAAAATAAGCTACACACAATAGGCTACACGTGATTTCCTGCGGGCAGCCAGAATATCTGGCGCGTTAGTTTCGTTGAAATATAGGCTAGGTAGAAGGCTGCGTAAACATGGAAAACTGGCTAAAAACAGGGACACTGTCCAAAAGGCCTAATTAAAGCGATCGAAGAGGAGAAGCGAGAGAAACAGAGCAGGACACAGGTAACGATGGAATGGGATGGGGGGCAGACTAATGAAGGTGGAGATGGAGCGCAGGGGGATAAAAGAAAGAACGAGACAGAAAAGACTGCGCGAGTATGATGGATTGGGAGACAGACTGCCCAAAGCCACAGTGTGTGGTCTGCAGTGAGATGCTACCTAACCATTCTAATGTGGTTCTCCACTGTTTTTTTTTAACGTGAGAGCTCATAGACCAGTTGCACATTTTGATTATGTTATCATGTAGGGCGGCTGATTAAACAACGATGCCTGGAATGTGTCAATAGAATGAGTTACTTTTTTATGTGTTGGATGGTGGGGGTACGCGAGGCGAGTCAAGATGTAGAAGGTGGTCCGCGGGGAAAAAAGTTTGGGAACCGCTGGGCTATAATATGTCATTAGAATATTATTTGGTATATGATTTTAATATCTAAATTATTCTCAGTATTAATATTAGTGCAATGGAATGTTCATGCCATAGGCCTACATCACACATCACGCCATGTTTCTACAATAACGGACGTTAACTTTAAAGGCGCCAAATGCCGGGAAACATGAATGCCTCAAAGGTTGTTTGTTTTGCATTTAATAGTGACTCGATTAGGACTTGACTCGGATGAGTAGTGGACTCGACTCGGACTTGACTTGAAATTTTTTTTAATGACTTGGACTTGACTCGGACTTGAACACTGGAGACTCGAACCTGGACTCGGACTCGAGGCATAGTGACTTGACTACAACACTGGTCCATAGTGTGTGTTTGTTTTTGTGTATGTGTGCTTCTCTCTGTGTGTGTGTGCGTGTGTGTGTGGGGGTTCGCTTGTGAATGTATGTGTGTCTCTGTGTGTGTGTGTTTATGTGTGTGTGTTCATCTCTCTCTCTCTCTCTCTCTCTCTCTCTCTCTCTCTCTCTCTCGCTCTCTCTCTCTGTGTATGTGTGTGGGTTCGCTTGTGAGTGTGTGTGTGTGGGGGGTAATGGGATGTGTGTGTTTATGTGTGTGTGTGTGTGCATGTGCATGAGTGTGTGCGTGTTTATGTGTGCGTGCCTGTGTGTGTGCATGCGTGTGAGTGTGTGCGTCCCTGTGTGTGTGCATGTATGTGCGTGCGTCATAATTACTGTAAATAGGTGACCACTGATATAAACCCTTAATAAAACCTAACAAGAAAACAAAAAATAAAACTAAAAATAAGCTTCTGTGACGCAATAGGTGAAACCAACACATGTTAAATACATTTTGGCACTTGGCACTCAGTTGTATCCGCTTCAAAAATGAAAGGATTCATTGACGGACAAACGAAAGAGCTATCAATGAGCACCTAGACAGACAAGACATGAAGACATTTTCAAGAAGACAGTGAGTAAGCACCCACCCTGTTGGGCACATTGGTTGTGGTTTTTATATTCAATATAAACAGCAATGTGTAATTTGTGAACACGTTGCAATGTGTAAAATTTCCAATAACTGTCTTGCTGTGTGTGTGTGTGTGTGTGTGTGTGTGTGTGTGTGTGTGTGTGTGTGTGTGTGTGTGTGTGTGTTGTTCGAAGTGAGCATGCCATAAAGGTGACCTGTGTTAACATATGAATGAATTACATCTATGATATAGTTAGAGGTCTGGTATATTTTCTATTTGTCCCTATACACAGGCTAACCATTCAGAATGTTTCCTTGGCCATTTTATAATGCTCCTTTACCTGTGAAGCACAATATGACAGACAGCCACTCTTTTTTTCATGCATTGCTGTCCATCTGTCAGACAAAAGTATGGGGACATTGGGAACTGGAAACTGGCCCACAATGCAGTATGTCTGAGGGACTGAGGGACTGTGGGAAAATTCTCCGAGTCCATTCACTCATTTTTCCTCTCGTTTTCTATAATGAGGGGAGACTGATGAAGGCAACAACAGAAAAAAAGAACAATTACTCACAGTGACAAAGCCTTGCCACTCCAGGCTGAACTCCATAGTGTCCTACTCTGGGGTTAATCATTTTAGGAAGGGATTTCTTTTTTCTTGGAAAGGTTTTTAAAGAGACAATCCTTTCAGTGCCCATCATTTTGAGTTTTTTGGGGGGATGGGGGAGGTGGGGTCAGGGGGTGGTAATTCTGCCAGTAGAAGGGAACTGTAACACTTGACATCTTTTGACATGACAGCCTGTCGCTCTGTTATTCCCACACGGTGCTTTTTCCCAGTCACCTGGCTGGTCTCAAGAGCAAGGGCCTGTCCTCAGTCCATAGCCCTCGACTTGCCCGCGCTGAAAGAAAGGCGTGGGGGCGAAAAACAGCATAATTTTATTTCATTTGTGCATGCTGAACAACTTGTAATTAGGGAACTATCTATGGCCATTTGTTTAATTGAACATAGAGAAAACGGTAAGGTTTGAGTGAAAGCAATTTTAGGAGTTGATGACTGGTTGAATATATGCTTTTTAGAAAAAAATACTCATTTAGATAGTCATATGACCTTTGTGATGATCAGATGTATGATCTACTACTTGCCAAAGCTGACTGACAAATCTTAATTTTCATTTAATTAATGAAATTAGCCTAAGTCAGAGTATGCATAATCATGTGTGTGCATAAGTGTGACTGGGTTTGTGAGTCTAGGTGAGGCGGTTGTTCATTGGTGGGTGCATTGAAAAGATACAGTGTTCTAAATAATACGATTTTTTTTCTAAATAATACGATGGAAAATAACTGAAATAAAACAACAGAAAATAGGCTATATTGACATAGTTATGTTTTGAACCAGAACAATGATTGGTCATATTTCAGCATTACTGATGTATGCTGTTGTAAACAAACACATTGGCAAACAAACATAAATCAAATGTATGACCTTTTTAAACGAATAGATGAAGACCTATGATTATGACAAGGTTTTGCTTGTTTGTGATATTTTTGAGACACATACTCACACACACACACACACACACATAAAAATGCAAAATATTTATGAAAAATATCAATCAGGCACTGTTGAGGACAGCTGAAAGGACTCTTTACAAATATTTTTGTTTTATTCAGTTATATATGATATTGTCGCATTTACATGTGAGCGTGTGTGTGTGTGTGTGTGTGTGTGTGCACATGCGTAAATAAACTGTAAATATGTTGAAAATAAATGTTGTTTCATCCATCTCCGTTGTGCAGTGTCAGAACACTCTTCAGCAAATAGGCCTAGCTGATTGGTGTAATATTGTGTGCCTGGTCACCAGCTAGCGGAGGCCTAACTTTCACTTTTTATGAAGAAAACGTAGCCTATCGACTGTGTTGAAACAAACAAAATGCAAGTAAAGTAGTTACTTGGTTGCCTGCTGTAGCCTAGTTTTCTACTTGTAACTGGGAGCAGAGCAGTGATTTATTTTACTTGCTGAGCTAACATAAGCCTTAAGGCAAGTTACCTAGTTTTAACTACAACGGTAGCCTGAAGCTTACAAACTGGCCTTTTAGGGCTTGCAGTACAGAACACTAGCCTTTGGACCCCTCAATGTATTAGGTAGTCTTAAAAACGACTAAATTTAGTGCTTCATTGCACAGAGGTAGATGTCTTCTGCCCTCGACATATTCAAATTGTATTAAATGGTTGTACAAAATGATGCGTTTTCATGTCATATTGCAGATACAGTATGCAAATTAGGAAAATCTAAAGGTTTTTTGTCAATGAATGAGTTCTTCTTTATAAGTGATCATATCAAAGATATTCTTTCACCAGATTAGTCTAGATATGCATTCTGTGCATTATTTTGTGAAAGTTACTATGCATGTGCATGCAAATGTATCACATAATTGGCATACAAGGATAGATTTATGAATTGTGAATTTGAGAATTCCATCTCTCTTAGTTTAAAAAATCATAGAAACTTATTTCAATCAGCCCATTATGGTCTTTTGGCAGGGTTATGGTGCATTCATGCATTTACCTTGGCATTACTCCGAAAACCATATGTAACTTCACAACACTTGTTTTTGCTTAGTTCCATTATTTTTCGCTTAAGATTCTTTATCATATGATAAAACTCTGCGGAAAATCTTTTTCAGCATATCTGAAAGAAGTCAGTACTCTGTGGTGGCCAATTTATTTGTGGAGATGATTCTTCATTCTCCCTTATCCACCCTTCCTGAAAATATTCCAGGATGCCAATGTTATCAATGACATTCCATGCTATCCATGACTATCCATCAGGCTGGGTAGGAAGAGGATTGATGAGTTCACTATCTGTTGTTCTGTTGTTGTTTTTTTGGTTCAGATGTCAATGAATGTGACATCATATCGAATTGTTGATGATGCCTTTAATTTAAAATTCTTCTGAAAAAACTTTCATGAAGGTAACCTTGTTGACACCAGACTGCATATCTCAAATGAGATTGAGAGTGGGTCTCGAAAGTATACATAGACTTCCTGGGCGTAGCAAGCAGAGAAATTAAACTTAAATTGGTGCATTAAACTCTTACCAAAAGGTTTCAGAAGTGTAGCAATGAAATCTTTTTCTGTAAACAAAGGTTTTAAATGGAGTTGTTTATTCAGTTCCAAAGATACACATCTGTATCCGTTTAACCACCATTAGCGCATACCAGGTAAGCGATTGTGATGGGTCCCTGGGTTCTTGAAATGTTGTCAATTGCCAGACCGACCTGCAGAGCGAATTCAAATTGGCTAACAGGTTCATCTGGGTTCTCCCAGGCTACCATGAAGGTACAGCATGCTTGGAAATGAGATAGATAAAGCTATTATCTGCTTAAGCAATTTCTAATTTGGAATTTTCCATCAATAGCTGTGTAAATAAAAATGTATTTCTTGATGATTTGATCAGACATGTGTTACACTGTTACTGTCCATTTCCTTAGCAACCAGCTAATACAGTTTTTGCCTATTGCTTACACACTAAAAACTAATGCTTAGACCACAGCCTCAATACCGGTTGTTGTAGCATACATTAAACATTGTGTAACCTTGGCTTAAACAAATGTTCTGCTTTGCACATTGTTTGCAATTCTGCAACACACTTATTGTGAAACACTTAACAGTTTTTACACAGTTTTTACACAAAAATGAAATCTCCAGAGAAAACTGAACACCAGTCTGAGGCTTAGCACTAAAAATAGAATTCAGGTAAGTTATTGTGTACCTGTTCAAGTTTGTACTTTTACACTGAGTACCGATGTACAGTTCTGTATTTGCCCCTTTACTCCCCATTTCTAAAACCTATCAAAGAATTGTCTAGCCCGAGAGGAAATTGCAAGGACAATGTCAACGAGGACTTGTAGCCAGAACTGAACAGAAGGCAGGATCCATACCCCCCCCCACCCCCACCACAAACACACACAAATAAAATATATGTGTTTTCTCCAGTGATTGTTTTTTTCTTTTTACTTTTGATTTGTTGCTACATTTTTTTATTTGTTTAGAGTACATTCACTTACAGTATTGCATTGACTATTTTTCTTTATTTCTGTAAGAATGTTTTTTTTTTGGTAAAAACCTTTGTTGCAAAAAATGTCAGCTGATTACTGAAGAAATTCTACATTTTAATTTCACACAAGACTGAGTTATGACAACCTGTTATGATCTGGGCTGAGTTCAATCTTTCCTTCCGAAATAGCATGGCATGGGAAAACTCCAGGATGACAATGCCAGGAATGATGTGCCTCAAGTGAATCAAGGAGAATGAACTCCACTGATAAAAAAAATAAATGTTGTATGGTTCTAGTTTGTCCAAACAATGCCAATTTAAATGCATGTATGTGAAAAATGATCCAATGAAATATTGGAGTGGCATTTTTGGTGAAGTAGTGTATTAAGGTGTTGAAAAGTAACATGATGGACTGAAGTTTCTGGGATTTAGAGAGATTCTCATAAATCCACAATTCACAAATACATTCTCATATGCAAATAAGTTCATGAAATTGCATATGCATAACTTTCACAAAATAATGCACCGAATACATATCTAGACCAATCTGGTAAAATAATATCAATATTCTCTTTATGATATGATATGTTATAAAGAGGAACTCATTCATTGACAATAAACATTGATTTTTCTAATTGTCATACTGTATATGCAATATTACAAGGAAAAACATAATTTTGCATAATTATTTGAATATGTTGATGCCTAGTCAAATTATCAATACATGTCTTTGAGATATATTTATATCTGCTAATTTATTCAAGTGTGCAAATTATCTCATTAACTATGCGTGATACAAAAATGTCCCAAGCAGAAATGGATTCTATGCGAAAAAGTACTATAGGATCAACTGAGAAAAGTTTGGTAGTGACCTTAATCAGATCGTTGAGGGTTTTGCCCTGTCTATAAGCACATGGTCCACATTATGAAACTGCTTTTCACTCCCTGGTGTTATTTATGGCATATAGCTTCTAGAGAAGCTATATGCCATAAACAGTGAGAAATGAGGGCAGAGGATTTAAGGAAGGAAACAAATGCAGAGAATGGAGACTGGAATGGAGACTGGAGAATGGAGAGTAGTACGCGGAGTTCTCCTCAGATCCACTCTACTGCTACATAAAAAGATCATGAACCCTGAAGGATGCTCTAACTGATCAGCACACAATACAACAGCACATTGAGAATTTACAGATTGGAAATAGAAATGAGTCTGAAAATAGCTGTTGGAAGATTATTTTTACAGTCAGTTGTGTAGAGATATAGATTGTTACAGATGCAGGTTAGATATATAGAGATGTAGAGATATAGATGAGCTGTAAAAAAACATTTTGATCAAAAACAGAATGAAATACATGTTTAGGGTTAAACAGATAATATTATGTTGACTAGATTCCTTTTGTCTCATTTCCTTGTTGCCCTCTCATTTCTCACACACACACACACACACACACACACACGCATGCGCACACACACAAACACACACACACACACAAACACACACGCACGCGCACACACACACACAAACACACACACACACACGCACACACACACACACACACACACACACACACACACACACAAACACACACACACACACACACACACACACCTCCTGTTCTCTCTCGTTCTCTTTCTTTCTCTCTCACACACTCATATACACCATCTCCCTCTATCTGTATCCCTATATGTCACTTTCCCTCTCCCTCTCTCTCTCTCTCTCTCACACACACACACACACACACACACACACACACACACACACACACACACACACACACACACACACTTTAGGGTGGCTGCACCTGTCACCTGGGGTCCCCTGTCTGCTCTCTGGATCAATTTACATAACCTCATTTAGCAGTTCACAAATCAGAGCCATTAAGAGCCGCTAACAGGAACCAAGGGTTCTAATTTAGCCTGCCTTTCACAGGGGGAAAATTGGGCAGCTCGGGCCCACAAATAAAGACCCAGGTCTTAGCTTTGATTGTTGATTGTGATGGTAAATGTACAGATGATTAGAGGAGATTTTCCCCTTTATTGATTTCCTGCCAAAACACAGCATGTCATGGACCTGCGCTGAGAAGCTAACAGGAGCTTGCTGGGGGTTGGGGGGTGTGGGTGGGGTGGGGTGTTAGGCTAGGAGGGCCGGGGACGTGTTCGAGTGGCGTAAGGTGTGCAGTGGATGACAATATCTGACAACCTGTCTGTGCACATCGCTACGTCTCCAAAGGTGGCACACACCATAAATCCATCTGTTGGTAGCAATGGCAGTGGGGGTAGGTGAGAATTAGGTTTGTCTAAAACCACCCATAATGTGAGAGAATGCAACTTATTGCTACAGTACATGCCAGAGGGAAGCCCTTTAGCCCTAGTGCAAGTCTGATCTGTTCAGATATTGGTGAAATGTATGACTGGAAAGGACTGCCGTAGGCCTACAAATCTGCATTTTTTTTCTTATTCTAATATTCATGATCACTGTGAAAGTATATATGATCATTGTTTTGAAAATGACAAAATGACGCACATTTCAGACATAGTTTAAAATTCCTTCCATCTGTCTGAAACTGTGCTCGGGATAAACATAATTGTAGAATAGAGAGAGAGGGGGGGGGGGGTGAGGGGTGAGTGCATTTACAGATGTTTGTGCATGGTTTTGCATAAGTCATCATTCTGCCTGCCCACAACCACACAATCATGTTAGAGTTTAGATAAGCTTTAACCCCTTTTATTTACAGAGTGGCTGCAATAATGTGACAAACACATTTCTGTTTGCCATTACGCAGACCTCTGTCAAGGGTTCTGTAATGATTCTCAATTGTTGTTCAATTTGGCAAGGATTAGTCCTTATACACTACAAAAACAAGGCTTGATTCAAGTTTCCGTACTTTCCCTCTCCAAACTCTGGCCCCTGCGGCTGTTGCTTAAGTGGATGCTACCCCTTTTATTTTGGTCAGTGAGGGGGTGCACCTCTGACTACTACAATTAGCTGACAAATCACATGATCACAGGCTAATTTCTAAATAAATGCATTAGAGATTTGATGCTTGAATGGTGAGGATTTGCATGCATTTCCTGATGAAGATATAACACTCAGAGGTCAGTTCACGTGACTCAAGACCCATGTATTGTCGTAAACAAGCATAAGACAAGTATCATGCATCTTCTCTTGCAGACTATTGTCTTGTTAAGGAGTACTTTTTGGTGCTTTTAAGGACATTGTTATGGTCTCATGACTCATTCTGACCTAGCCATTTAGACAGAAATGGAGTGAATCACATCGGTCTGCTATGTCATATCCTTTCTGTTCTACGGTGTTATGGTAAACTTACGAGGTCTGGTTATTGAATAATGAGGCTGTTATGAGTTATGTTTTCTTGAATTGAATTAGCAGTCCTTAATATCCATCTAATACAGCAATCATGCGTGACTGTATTTGCAACTACAAGACCACTGAAATAAATGCACTGTTAAAGGTCTTCTGGGTGAAATTGATGATCAATTACTTCCTTATTCTTCTTCCTTTTCACAAGGCAGTGATGTATTTATTTTATCATTTATTGTAATGTTGGTCTAGGTAACATGGAGCCTTCAAGGCATTTTAATGATTTCTATGTATAGGCAATAGGCCTACTGGACGTCGACCAGAATCTTTTCTTTATCGCAGGTCTATTCTGGTAATTCCGTTTACCATTATCCGACTGGGGACTGCAAATCGAGATGGCACGTCGCCAGTTAACGGGCTGTCAGTCTAGTTGTGTAGACAAGCAACAAACAACTGTTGTTTCTTCAGCATCCCCGTTAAATCGGCTTTAATGAACATGTAATTGCCTGGGATAGACTGAGCAATCTCAAAGCGTACAACGGCTCTAATTGATTTGCATGTTCCCTTTTGGTGCCGGAGCCTGCATTGTCCAAGATCGCTATTGATCAGCTTGTGGGTGTATCGCCTCGCATGTGTTTTCCCTCATTAAACGATAAAGGGTTACTGATTACTCCCATCCCCGACTTTAATTTGGCTTAATGTCTACTTTGTTCCCGTGTCATGTCGGAGGGCAGTGTGGGGATAATGCGAGGGTGGGTGGCCAATGATTGGGCGATCAGCGGCAGCGGCATTTAGGAGGCCGGCTGCATGGGGATCAGTGATGGGGGTTAGAATAGCAGGACCTTTCGGCTCAGCATGGGGCTTTCAGTTGGTGTGATGTTATACGCCACGACCACACGGAACAGAATCGCGTTGTTTCCGATTGGATCAGATGTTATCCTAGGATAGACAGTGACAGTGACAGTGTTTCGATGGTTAGTCTGATTACGAGTAGCCTTCTGACGCCATATTAATTCACATCATTTAGCCTCATTTACTATTGGTACCCTGTAGCCTATTTATAGTAATTCACAACAGAATATTCCTATTGAAAATGTAGGCTATTGACCATATTGTCCTATAGTTCCGACAGGACATAGCAGGGCGTATAGGCCATAAAGCTAAAATGACTCCCAGCTTAAGGCCTAACATCCTCTGACCCCTACCTCCCATACGATAATTCTGTGAATAGCATACAGTAAATTATAGTTACACTGTGCATAAATTATGCCTGGACTGGTAAATGCAGTGACCAAACAACAGTGAACTGTGAACTGAGGAAAGACAGAATTGCATGTTAGCTAATTGTCAATTTGGGTTAGTCGCGCCGGCTAATTATGGCAGCACCCCAAGCTATTTGCATGATGGACTTGCCACCTGCCTATGAGCGAGACGGCCCGCTGCCCGGGCAAACTATATAATTACCAAACAACAGTGGGCAATTTTTGACTCCCGTTCCCTTTTGTATTGGATGAATTCTCACTAATGACATATTTTATGAGAGGGCAAATAGCATTCCTCCCCCTGATTCTGGTACAAAAAAATCTCAACAGGTCCCACTCCCCACCGAGTTCCACGGAACCTTTGGCCATTTGTGTGTTGGTTATTTTGCTTTTTGCTGGTGAGTTAACTAGATGCAGCTTATGTGCTCCTTCATCATGGTGTATTTATCGAGCATGGGGCTTAAAATGGTTTCTGACTCGGAGTCATTAATGTGTCAGGTCAGGTGTAGAGAGGCTGTGAAATAAGACCTCTTGATTGCACACGAAAAATCACGTAATTTTAATGGCATTTCACGTAGCCTCTGTCTGTAGTATTTTTTGCTATTTGACGAACGTATTGCATAATTGGACACAGGCCTACACCATCCTGGAGCCAGTGTCGGAGCATAAGCATAAGTTTGGTAGGCATATTTAAAAGGCTGCTTCAAAATTATGAATAGTCTCCTATGTTTATTCAAGGCGGCTGATTTCAATATCAACGCAGTTTGTATTGGGACAGCGTATCAGGGGCTGCAACAAAACAATGCGCTCTTGAGTTCTTCGCAAATGAAGTGATTCAGGCGAGCACCTCCAGCCATGGCGTGCATTCCCAGCGCTGCCGTTGCGCTTCATTATCGCGGCATTAACACATCGTTCTTGTTTCCTCTCTTGACCATGGCCCAGCCAGAGAGGATTCATTGCAACCTCTCTAAATGCATTTATCCAGTTCAGTAAGCCCGTTGTTCAATTCGACAGTAGCCCAGTAGGTGGTTGCAAACTCTTGCAATTAAGGTCCATTATGCTAAATCTGGTCGTTTGAAATATATGCAATTTTAATGAGATTCTCTCTCCGGCGACACGCGCGAGTATTCAGTCCGTTCTAAAGTGAGGTGAAAAGTTGATCAGAAAGACGGCGAAATGCTGCGATTACGCTGTTTAAAAGGGGGTCTGATGTTAACACAGTTAGTAATGGCTCGGTGACTACGAAAAGACTCCCGCTGATACATGTACAAGGTCGGGGAGGAGCGCCTCTTGTCAGGCAGAGACCCTGTCTGCCGGCGTTTCATAGCAGGCTAGCCAAATGCATCTGCATCCGGGCTGCTTCGGAAAATGTAGGGTGCTGAAACGAGTTTAACAGATCCCCAAACAATTTAATTTCAGTATCTATGTATATAGGCCTATATCGACAGAAAATACATCAATATCATAATATAAAATAAGATATGTTATACTGAAGTCCAGAAAACGGCCTTTCCTCCAGATGTCCTCTCCCACTTCAAACATTAAAGAACCCATAAATACTGTTATCAGCTGTGCGCGCTCTGAACCGGGCTTGCTCTCACAGACATGTGGCTAGTTCATCCCCATATCAATGAGGGTCCGTGATTGGCATGCCGCTCGTGTCCGCTGCTTCATTGATTGTGAGGCCTCCGAGACCCACAAAGACCACGGCCAACTAAACCCTCTCCTTGCAGTGAAAATAAGTGGTTTTGTTTAGAGATTGTTGCTGTTGCTTTAGATTCAGAATCCACTAGATTTTTAAAAAATGCAGGTCAATGAACACTATTTGATATATATTTTCATTTGATAACTCTCGAGGAAACGTCAATCTGTAAGATCAGTTCGTCGTCATGTTAATTGGGTCTACATACAAGTGGCCTATCACTGTAGTACTAACCCGCCTGTTGTGTTTGGAAATGAAAATGACATTCGAAAATGACCGCTGCTTTATAACTTGTTATAAATCCAACACATATACCATTTAATGTTGTTGTGATAGACCTTTATATCAACTTATGTTTATTGTATATAACCAGTTTTGAACTTCCATTTGCTATTTATGGCTGCAGGCCTCACTGACCTGAGGTCATGCAAGTCAGAAGGATTCTATTTGGGAAAGGTTCCAGTGGGGGCTGGCATAGAAACAAAGGGGAGGGGAGGGGGGGTGCGCTTGTGTGTGTGTTTTAATGTAGGCCTACATAAGCACACATACAGTCCATCTGATCAATAGGTGTGTCTGGACTCAAGTTTATGCAACTGGCCATTTTTTCACCCATTCATTTCTAATCAGTCATTTCTAATCTAGCCAGTCATTTTTGACCGAGAATACACATGGGTGTTCTAAAGTTAAATAAAACACTCATATTGCTATGAAAATGCTCAACATTTGTTTTGTGTGTTCAGATGCCCTATGTTAACAAAGTC
The DNA here is from genome assembly GCF_046254945.1 of Alosa pseudoharengus. NCBI lineage: Eukaryota > Metazoa > Chordata > Actinopteri > Clupeiformes > Clupeidae > Alosa > Alosa pseudoharengus. Next base: position 14,937,988 of record NW_027468680.1, on the reverse strand, counting down.
ATGGAGCCTCATGGTAGTCAGAATAGTTTAACAATATTTTGAGATAAAAGAATTGTCAATCGGTCACATTTGACCGCGAACACAACAGGAGAATTTATATTTAAAAGCAAACCGTTTATTATATCTCCAATGTATGTTTCTTCTGTCCTTGCCAAGACATCCAGAATGTAAAATGACTACAGTTATATCCATTGAAAAAAATAAACACACAAAAGCAAATAAAACGAACAGCATGGTATGGAAATGTGTTAGTTTTTTTTTTTGTTCATGGGGCAAAAAGGTTCCATTCATCCCGGGCTGAAAGCACTGCATTTCACTGCCGCTACAATTACACTGAAAGGTCAAGTATTTCGGTATAGGCCTATCTTGTATTCTGCTTTGCATGCTAAGCATTTCACTCCCAAAATGACCCCCGCCTGCGCTATACGGGCACAATAGTCCCAAGAACCGGATAAATGAAGAACAATTAAATATATTTTTGCTACCAGTTGACAATGAGATGCACCAAAGGATGTGATTGCTGAAGTGTAATTGCACCATTTTCTAATACACATTAAGGAATGCGCGCTACATTTACGCGTGCGGTAAACAGCTACCGCCTGTAGTCCTGGTGTCCTGAGTAACTTTGGGTAACCTAGAAATGGATTAAATTAGAGGAGTCAAAATAAAGATAGACTGAATGTACAGGAGATCGGTTAGCTTTGACCTTTACATCACAAGATTTGGTTGTTTTTTGTTCACTTGCAGGGCCTTTTGTGTGTCGGTTCACAAATTAAGCCAATTTGTTATGCAATACCGCACATCATGTGATATTAATATAAATATTTTAAAGATGGTCCGTATTATACCATACTGACATCTAAATCACGACCGTATGATTTGCTAAGTAGGCTACACAAATGCATTTTCAGATGTGTGATCCCTAGCATCAGTAAGATTATGCTAAGAATACTAACCCGACTATCTGACATGCTTTGCTCTCAAGGCTGTTGTTGTTTTTTTATATATTGACCAGAGCTCGTGTTGGCTGTATACAGTTGTGCTCATAAGTTTATGAACCCATGCTAAAGTTGACTAAAAAGAGGAATAAAAATTCATCTTTTGGAAATTGATCTAAATTAAAATGAGGAAAAATCCAACCTTTAAGGACACACATTTTCTTTGTGAATGAATAATGTATCGTAAATAAATAAATGTTCTTTCTTAAAATACAGGGGGCATAAGTATACATACCTCTATGTTAGAGGCAGGCAGATTTTTATTTTTAAAGGCCAGTTATTTCATGGATCCAGGATACTATGCATCTTGATAAAGTTCCCTTGGCCTTCACATCACAGGCCCATTATACCCACCACCATACCTAGAGATTGGCATGGTTTTATTTCAGTTAGCCTAATAGCTGGTTTGGTTTGCATTGAAAGATGATTTTATGGAAAGTACCCCAAGTCAATCTCTAGGTATGGTGAAGGGTATGTGATGATGTGGGGCTATTTTAATTCCAAAGGCCAAGGGAACTTGCGTTGAATTAGAACTGTTTCTCCAAGCAAGCACGTTCTCTTTTTTCTTTTGAAAAAATAAAGTAGGCCTATCTTCCGTTGTGACCGGCCACAATGGAAACAACACTTCATTCTGTTGTTTAAGCTAATTGACAATTATTTGGCAGTGGATAAAAAAAATCTAAATCCAACCCAGCCTGCGGGAATTCATTTTGCGTATTCTTTATTGCTTTATTTCACCATCAGCATGGATGGTCTATATAATCTCAAATGTCGCGTATAGACACACAAAACGTGTTCTTCTTTAACTCTACTTTTTGAAGACGCTTTATTGATAATATGGATCTTTTGAGTCCAACTTTGCTTCAGCACCTTGGACAGCAGCATGTAGGCTATATGTCCTGTATCTTTGTGCAATCGATCTTGGATTTTGTTTTCACAAAGTCGTGAAACCATTTACCATGAACATCTATCAAGTTGTCGGGAGGTAAGGTATTGGTTTTGTTATATCGAGATCACGTTAAAAATAATCATGGTGCTGATGAGTTCGCGTCATTATTTCCAAACGCATTATACAACAATACAACAAGAATGGACCTAAAAACTGTAATGTATCGTGTGCTGTTTGAAATAAGATCCATCACTGGTTATATTTCTCCCTTGTAGTTTTCTACGAGATTAGAAAGTATATAATGAGGCCCCCTCGAAATTTTGCACAACAGAAATGGTCTCTCTTATCTTAGGCTACTGTAGGCTATATGAAGACCTTCGGGTTTTTGAATATCAAGCGACAGAAGCGATCAGAACTATGATTCTCACGTTGACAATGCTCTTGATATCCACGACAATCGAGATAGTTAGGCATGATGTCAAATATGTGGGTATAGACCCTTACAAGAGAGTTCCATTATCAGCATCATAGTTGGCCCCACAAGGCTTCCGTTTTAACATTCCATATGTTATCTTAATGCAGAGGAAGTAGATTGGGAACCAAATAGAACGTTCAAGCATTGTTTTTGTTTTTATTGTTGAAAGGCTCTATAGCCTCCTATAATTTAATTATGCCCCCCCCCTACACACACACACACACACACACACACCAACACCTATGCTGGATTGATGTGGTCGTTTTTAGAGGTAGGCAATACAATGTGAATATGAAAACTGCTACTAAGCAATGTTGTTAAATTATGAAACATTTTAGTGAAACTACATAATTCTTAGTTAGTGAGAATTAATGATTGAACCATTCTGTGTCTTTAAAATGTAATGTTTGGTAACATTCTTCAGATGATATATCCATGACATTGTGGATTATAAATTGTTTTATATCACAATATATAATATTTGGTAGTTTTGTAAAGGTATTCCATACATTGGCATGACGACAATGAATTAAATATTTGTATTCAAGCTAACTACTCCGAGGTGGTCCTGCATGGATAACTGAAATCCCCTCCAGGCAACTGCTATGATGCTTATTTTTGTTAGCTATATGAGGCAATTCTAAATCGAAGTAAACACCCACAGCAAGTCGCACAAACCCGTAACTCAAATATGATTACCTTGAGATTAGCGTCTAATTGCTTGGAGTTCAGTGAAACCTGCCCGTATAAAGCTGGGAGGACTCGTCGGAGTAACACAATGTGTTAGTTAAAAGAACTGGATGAGAGCACACACGCTTCCAACAAGTCATTCTGAACAGCTACAAGCCTTAGACAAAGACCACACAGCGCGCCTAAGACATGTAAATGCGATCTACACTCTTTCAGAGCGACGTACAACAAAACGGTTCCCCTGCAGAACCTAATAGAATCTCAATCTCTTTTGCCGGAGCCACTACTACTAAAAGTAGCCGACCTCGAGGTTAAAGGCAAAGGTTTTTTTTCTCTCAGTCTCTGAGTTAGGTGTCTAGAGAAATTATGTGCAATGAGGTTTTATAATTATTGGCTTGTAAAGTTTATTTACAGCACTTTGCTAAATTCCCAATCTGAACTACCCTTGTAGTCCCCTGCCCTTGAAGTAGCTTTCCCTATTGGGCTTTTAAATTAATTTCACATTCCACCATGCTGGCTAGATGTCTGATAATTATGTTTTTTGAAGGTGCTTGAGAGACAAAATTGTCACATTCATAATCACTTAAAGATGTATATGTGTCCATTACATCATAGACGAAGCGACTAGAACAGCTCTGTGAATAGTGAACGTGCAGATTGAACAACGTGATTATTCAAAGTACTTTCATAAATGCGAAACTTTCAAGTTTACTGTTTTCCTCTTTTTCATCAGCTCTGCATCTGTTTGTGGTTGTCATTTATCACTAGATAGATGGCCTACTTCCTTTGGGATAAAATGCGAGATGGCTACAACATTACAATTATCCAAATTGTGGTGAGCTATGCGCATTAGCCTAGAACAAGTGTTGTAAGGATTTTCAGGTCTGCACAACAGGGCAAATAATTGGAGCACCTTAGCACTGGACAAGTGACGCTCTCTCAGGGGCATCGACGATATCATTTTAGAGGAAATAATGGACGAAATGCACAGTTGATTGAACGACTCTTAACTGAAAAGAAGAGCTCCATTATAATCAACACCTCATTACATGGCACACGGCTCTGCCCGTGCATCGGAGCAAGGTCGCGGCTGCTGTCTGAGCTTTCCTAGAGCCCGGTTAATTGCAGCATTAAGATAGTAGCCTAAAAGATGGTTTAAATCCGCTTACATGTTCCGTTTACTAAATGGGTCGACTGCTGATATGCTATCCTTGTCCAAATAAGCTTGCAATTTGGTTGTGGTTTTGCAAAGTCTGAATGTTATACTTCAATATTTTCATATCATGCGTGCTCACACAGATTCAACATTTTAAGAATGGCAGCAAGCTAATTCAATGTAGGATGGCTATTCAATTACTCAGGACCCACTGCCGAAATGTAGTATAGAGTTTATTAGGCTATATTATAATAGAATATTATTATTATTATGATTATCATAATAATCATAATAATAATCCAGATTTGATAAAAAGATCATTTGAGCATGAACTAAACATAGGCTACACAGCGTAATCACGCGAGACTGTAAAGAGAATAAGTCACTGGACTGGCATGACAGGACTATATACTACCTTATGAACCAAGGCGAGCAAAACAAAACAATAGACAAAATCACACAAACTCATGGAACATGTGCGTAAATATAGGCCATAAAAAGTTGGTATTTGAGCCAGATCACTAATAAGGTGTTTATTCCAAGCATTTAGTGTAATAGGCTAAAATATATAGCCTACATGAGCTATCATCAAGGCATCATCAGCTACCGATTAAAAAGAAAAATAAGCGGAAGCCGATATGATTCAATGGTAGTAATGAGTCGAAGCGTTTGTAATCATGTTGAAATCAAAAGATTAAATAGGACCTAACTTATACAAATTAAGGCTGCCAACTGTTTGTACAGCGGGCCATTGCACCGACGCGGAACTAGCCTATACCCTTTCTGAGCGTTTCTTCCTCGGTCATAGTTTTTAGGCTTTATGTATTTGTACGCTTAAGTTTTTCCTGTAAGCCATCTGAAATTTGAACGGGATACATTGTGAGCTCAGATTGGTGACATATAGGCCCAGATCTTCAAGAACTGAGCTAAATGTGCACATTCCTTACGTTGACAGACGTTATCAGTACGTCAACACGGAGGGCATTTTACTTTGTCCCTGCCTTCACAAACACAATATTGATAAAAGTGCCTTTGATAAGCTCGGCCATATTGTCTGACTGAGTTTTCAGGAGAGTCGTTGTTTGGTCAGGACTTTGATTGATAAGCGGCATTTTAGGTGCGTCTGTTTGATGTGTCAGAACTCGAAAGGTGCGGGGACCTCACCTTCACTGACTCAGTAGGCACACACACACACACACACGCACGTTGAAAGGAAAGCCTGTGCCTCAAAGGTCAAGCTCAGAGTTCACCTGTTTAACCCAGGGTAGAGTTTTCTCACCAGCCATCCAAGTATGATTATTTGGGCAAAGGCGATTTTCTTTTTAGCGAGACCTCTGTCATAAACCTCACCAAGAATAATTCCGAGCATAACCGACTGGCAGTGCATTACAGTGTTAAGCCTACATAAGAACATTAGATTAGTGCAAGACAATACTGCAATCATAACCATTTACATCGGCTAGGCCTACTGGGTTTTCAAACATCTGCCACATCTGTCGATCAATTAGTCATTCTTTATATTGTCAAACATAGACAAGCATAAGTCAAAAGGCTGTATAATTTCAAAACATGTAACTGTATGGTTCATTTGCAGATGTGCATTTTCTCAGAATGGCAATAGGCTATAAACGTCAGCAGGCTATCTTATGTCCATGAGTTTTCAATATTGGCGCCCTTATGCAATTGTTCCGAGAGAACACAAGAGGCATGGTATGCCCATATCTAATAGTAATTTTTACAAGCAGTAATAATGTGTTTTATATAATTTATTAATATGATTGTGGGACTGCGTGTAGGTCAAATATCTATATAAGTTACAAGCAAATGAAACGTACAAATAACGATACAACTCAAAAACAAAGAACCGTCAATAACGATAAAAAATTGAACCATATAGAGATTGCTAAAAACTATGAGTCCAATTCAAACCTTTTACAGAAATATACAAGCTACGTCTTACATTAAAGTTTATGGGAAAGCAGAGCCACACTGGTCCTGTTTATTGTCTTGGTGTTTCACTTTTTATCCAAGCAGGCGCACAAAGAAAGTATTTTAGTGTATGAATCTCTTGAACAATGTCTGTTAGATCTACATAAATAATTCCGTCTTCTGGGTAGAATTGGGAGGCGTGTATCCTTAAAATACACAAATCAGTTTTTTCCTCCCTGAGCTATCCTCCTCTGCCTCCGTATCCAACTCTCTCCAGCAGAGTGGACATTAAGGGGATGCAAGTACCAACGTGAGGTGTGTAATACAAACGTACACACAAGTCTGTCACTCTTTGACACCGTTTTAAAACTCAAAACAAGTTCGCAGTGGTACACACTGTCCGTTCTTACTTGTGTGCCAGTGCTGTCACCACGTCCTGCCGTAGAGCAGGGCTGAACAGGGCAAGGCCGCTCCGTACTCAGAGCTGGAGGAGTTGAGGTGCGACAGACTGGCCACCTGTGTCTGTAGGGACGGTGGGCTAGTGGAATGGTGTGTCAGGTCGGGGGATTGCCCAGCGCTTCCCACTTGCTGGTTCTGGAGTTGACCCATGCCCGTGGCATTATTGGACATGATCATGATGTTGCCACCTTGCTGGTGGTGAGTAGGCACAGTGGTGGTTGGTGTGTGCCCGCTGCCTTGACACGGTTTGCCGTCTTTTACCAACACTGGCACGGCCACCCGCCGGGGCGACTGCTGCTGTTGCTGACAGGAGCTGTCCTGCTGCATCTGTTGCTGGGACACCTTGTCCTTGGCTTGTCGCTTCATCTTATACCTGTGGTTTTGAAACCAGATTTTGACCTGCGTGGGCGTCAAATGGATCATGCTGGCCAGGTGCTCCCTTTCGGGGGCCGAGAGATATTTCTGCTGCTTAAAGCGCCGCTCCAGCTCGTAGACTTGGGCTTGGGAAAACAACACACGTCTCTTCCGCCGCGGGGTACTGGAGAGAGAGCCCATAGTCTTGCCCACATCTGCCAGCGAGCTAAGGCTGCCCATACTGCCCATGTTCATACCCGAAGACGAGCCCATGAACCGTGAGACTGAAAAAAGAGAGTCACGTTTTAACTGGTGATAATAGCAATCAATAGTCAATGTCTAATCATGAGGATGATGATAATAATAATAATAATAATAATAATAATAATAATAATAATAATAATAATAATAAAACACGTCATTCAATACAATATGTTATATTTCCGGGTGCGTTTTTTTCATGAAACCAGCAAAGGTCACAAGTTAAGAACTGGCAGATATGTCGTTTTCATTTTCAATCTGATAGCAGCTCTACGGGCAAAACACCGATTCATGTGCACATATAGACTTGACCTTAAATGATACATCTAGGCTAAAAGTTTTTTGTGACAAATTATTTCCTTGTCATTGTTTACTTTTCTCAAGTACAAACTGTCATTAGCATCAGTAGTAGGCTATGCTGCTAAAACATACATATCACTGTATTTTGTTTGTTTTGATTTATTCTGAAAGTAAGTGGAAAAGACATTATCATAATTCTGTAACCCGCTAGTGAGGAAACATAAAATAACTTACTGGTGGAGAAACGGGGGTCTGGATTGGCTCCATACCAGCTGGTGGCCGTTGTGCTGCCTCTCATGCCATCCTGGTATGGCGGAAGGTCGCTCATATTCCCGAGGTTTCCGTTACAGTAGCCCCCCATCGCCGTGTGCGAGAGTTGGGACACCCCCGCAGCGGTCATGTGGTAAGCTGCGGATACCGTTCCATTGTGACCCATGTGGTGCTGCTGCATAGTCGCCTGTGAGACTTGCGGCTGCCGGTACGACCCCAGAGGAGCCCCCAAATTGTTACTCTCCATACTTACTTTCTTGTAGCTCTCCTCAAGAGGACTCAAGATATCGGAAACGGAAAAAGGAGTCGTATGCTTGGGGCTCATCGACATTGTTCTGTGGCTAGAGAGAAATAAAGTAGAAGGCAGTCTACAAGCAATCTCTCCAGTAGTAGCTCTCTGCTCCCAAGTCCTCCGTGTGTGTTGTTTTTGCGTCGGCGAAGCTGGATGAACACGTTGGAGAGCGGCTGAAGTTGGCGTTAATTGGCTAGAGTGGGAGCTGGAGTCTGGCTTTCGTTTGTTTTAGCTGTGTGCCAGGTTTAAGGCGACCATTAGAGGCGGGGCATCGGCAGCTAGGACAATAATATAAGCCAGCTCTATCATCAAGACAACCGAGTATAATTTGTATTACGTGTTCAAAAAAATCTACCCCCGAAGACCCTCACCTACCTCCAAAATGGGGAATCCACCAACACTTAAGTACAATACCATAGCCTACTCATAGACAAACAATTTGATGTAGATGCATACTGTTGATATTGTTGTTGGTGTTGATAAGCAGGGAGAGGGAGACAGCTAAGCAAATATACAATATTAGCAATTGGAGTGATGCTTATAAGGGCCTCCTTCATGAGAGTAGCCTACATGAGCGGACTTGAGACTTTGAGAACCATTGAGTCTGAGAAAAAGCTCCAGCTGAACTCCTGACTTTTAATAGCCACAAGAGGCTTCTGGTGATTGCAAACGTTGTTTGCATTATGCCCCTGTCTCACTCAGACATGCAAAAGTGCACTTGCTAAGAGGGAAGGAAAATAGACAGATAAATAAATAAATACATATCCGGGCGTTGAGAGGTCTTGTTAATCATTAACCCCTCTTCATGTGATATCATTGGACGAGATGCAGAGTGCCGTGTCGGCCAAATTCCCTCTCAGTCGCCATAGCCCCGAAGCTCGCAAAATGCTGGTGGAGGCCTCGGTGCTGAAGGGAGTCAGGAGAGCTCTCAGGTGAAGTTAACGGCTCTCAAGTATACCCCTTCAAAGGAACGCGGCAGGTAGACAGCAACTGAGACACCAATACGCTTCATTGCTCTCGAGGGGCCCCGTGATTTTCCGCCTCAATTAGATTTGAAGTTAGAGCATCTCCAGCATTTTCTTCCCGGAAATGTAGAGCAGTGGGGCACGATGTGCTGCTAAATCTATCTATACAATAATTTAACCTATGAAATATTGATAAAAACAACAACATTAGTATTCGTAAAAATTGGCTTATTTTTATTATTTTGCCATGTTCAAGTATATTCACCGGTAAGCCTTATTATTTATTTATATTAACTTCGGACCTTATTTATGTTGATATATTGTAGCTCACAATGATGGTTTATTGGGTATACGAAAGTCTCTTTATTACGACATTTTGTAATGGAATGAAATGTGATCGAATTTAGTGTCGACATAAGACTGGAGGATGAGTTACTCTGCATTATATTATATTATATTCCTTTGTTAGATTGCATGTCGATAAATGAACATCTTGTATGGGCAGGCAGGCACATTATAAACATTTATCATGGTAGAAGTGCGTGGTGATGCCATAGGCCAATCCGTTAAAATGTCTCCATGCGTGTTAGCTGGAGCACCTGCTCAGAAATACCCTAATTTACAGTAGGAGATAACACTTTCAGACTCCAACGTTGTAATGAATACATTTGAATCCACAGATGATTATTATTTTTTTAAAAACAGTAGCCTGCCTCTAGTTTGAAAACCAGCAATTCACGTGATGGGGTCAGTGCGAGTTGGAAAACACAAGGTACCGTTTCTATTCATTTTATTACACTCTCTAGCTTAAGAGCAATGGGTTAAAGAGAAGAATTAAGAGGAACAATGTGAATTCGTTCTCCGCTGTGCTGACTAGCTTTAAGGGTCTGACTCACAGCTGTCCTGCTGAGGCCGCCACTTAAACGGCAACCTTACAAATACGCGCAGTACCAACTGTACGGTGACATAAACTGTGCACTCGCAACGCGCGTGCGCTGACGCAGGAAAGTCGCGGAAGGGTACAACGAAGTGGCCACTCACAAATTGCGCCAACAGGTGCAAAGACCTGCGTGAAATCGAGGAAAGACAGCGTCTTCTGGTGGCGAGATGAGGTTAGTGACTCACTAACGCACTTCTGTGGTAAAGAGAGTTACAGATTTATACATGCTCCTTATTTGGAGGTGCAATGAGCCGTAAGCTACAATGACCCCTACCTCCGTTAAAGTAACAAAAAGATGTTAGAAATACTGTATTTTGTCAGACAGCCAGCTTGTTTCAAAGAGTACTAGTGTGTTTAGGCCTAGGCTCTTACCAAAATCCAGAGATGTGATCAGATCCTAAACGAACTCTATTTCTCTCCACTTGTATAGGCCTATGCCTTAGGCCTATATGTCTGTCACATAAAATAACGTTTAACCACAACACATTCCTGATACCTTGAACTTAGAAATACAATAACAGTTAGTAAATACCGCATCATCCAAATAGGCTCTATGGATAGCTATCCATTAACCCCCAATCGTATATTTCATTTTGATATATGATTTTGAATGGCCTCGAAGCAGGAGCGCGTCAAATAATGCAACAACAGGAGCGCGTCAAATGCAACAATAGCGAACATACCGCGCGCGTGTTAATACGTGTCAACAACACATAATTTCTGTCAGGGATTGTTTTGAGCACAGGTGAGCGCACCTTGTCTTGCTAATTACTCATGTGTAATTAGAGAGAATTAGAATGGTAACATGTTTTCTTCAGAATATAGACCGTCCTTAATTACAGATTCTCAAAAAGCATTGTTAATTATCTAAATCAGGACCTCCTTTCTCATCAAGAGCAGGACTATTATGAACAATTAGCGTTAATTAGCCAGAATGCTTTCTCTAATTCCCTAGATTAATGCATGAGGAGCTTTGCGACAACCGCACACGTGCTCAGAAAGAGCATTGTTCTGTCATGGCTTAAATGGCCACTTTGTTATGAACCCCTCATGGAACCTGTACATTTGAGACATGGACAGAAATATGACGATGATTTCCCATCGTTCTTGACTGAAGTTGGTCTTTCTCTGTGCATTTTGGGCGGAGGCTGTCCGCTAGGAATACTGAGGAACAGACTGAGAGTTTGTTCATGTTTTTGTGATGTCTTTACAGCTTTTTGTTGTTTTTATTAAAACAGGAGTTTATGTAGTTTCACGCTTTCACGCTACTTACGTTCATGCACCATAACTGAACACGTGCCACAACTGTAACTGTTCTGTGTGTAGGCTTCAATGAAGTGAGAAGATTTTGCAGTGCTACCCTGCCATCTAGCGGAAAGGTCGACATGCGCATTATTAAGCCATATGCTACTGGTCTTCAACGTTCCAGATGCATCTCTTAGATGTATCTTACATATCTTTCTTTCTCTCTATTTCCATCCCACCTTTCTCCGCAGTCTGTTTCCATCTCTCTCTTTCTCTCTCTCCTTCTCATATATTTATGTCTTCCTCTGTCCCTCTCCCTCTCACTCATGTTTATCACTGTCCTTTTCTATCTCTCTCCCTCTTGTATTCCTCTCTCTCTCTCTCTCTCTCTCTCTCTCTCTCTCCATCATGTTTATCTCTCTTTCTCGGTTGTATTGTTTTGTTGATTTTGTGAAATATGTAGTTTTTGTTAAGCACATTTAATGTTACAAACATGTAATGTTTGTAGTCCTACAATGATGCAACTTTGAGGGAGCAGTAGCCTATAGGCTAGGTAAATGACATCTGACATGTTGGTGTCATCCATATACATTTTATTTCTTCAGGTTTCTTATTTTCAATCAAGTATACATTTCTTTGCATCACAATGTAGTAAAGCATTTATTTAATACACTTACATAACACTGAATGATTATACTGAAAGTTGTTTAAAGAGTCACTTTAACTTTGTCTCTAGGCTACTCGCTTTTCACATATTAACAAATTAGGAGATGTAGAATTGATACATTTATGTTAGTTTCCATGTGATCAGTTACTTTTCTTACTTATCAAAGCTCTTTTCGGACAGTCCGACTGCTGTCCAATTCCAATTCTCTGATGTTAACCCTGGTCTGGCGCTGGTAGTTTTCATTGGTCATAGGCCAATCATGGGAATATTGCCCTAGCCTACAACAGGGCATTATAAATAGAACATAAGGAAAAAACATTGTTTGTTATTTATTATTTAGTAAAAAAATAACCTTTCATAATTCCCAAGGAGTTTTTAACAGAATCATTGCTGTTGGCCTATGTTGGGTCAAATGTCACGTTATCGCCGCTTGCACATAACATTGATGGCCCACTTTGTTGGTTGTTTGAATGGCCTAACACACTTAACATGGGAGATGGATTTATCATTGGTCATCGTTTGTCTTTAGTTTCTTCTTTTTTAGTTAATTCTGTGAAAACGCAATCTCTTCAACTATCTATTTATATCTGGCACTTGGTTTGGTAGCACTTAACCGTAATGTTTCTCAGAATCTTTCTGCGCGTAATAACTCAAAAGAGAAGTCTCTAAAGGCCGATCTTTGTGAGGGTTTAAACCTACGACGTTATAAAACACCATTGTGTTGTTAAACCCCATAAATTTGTCACCGTGGCCTGATTAAACATGGAGAGAATTGCAACACGGGGGATTTTGTCTGTAGGTCTCTTTCGGTCTCGGACAATAGCGGCCATTCAAGGAGAGACACAAAAAAGTGTTTAGGAGAAGATACAGCGAGAGAAGAGATGCGGGCAGTCCCCTCCATATGTGAAACAAGGTGGTCCAAGCGAGCGGACAAAAGACCAGGTGACAGGGACGATCCGCCACTGGGAGCCGGGATTAATAAGATAGGGGGTCGGGGAAACAAGAAGGTCCTGTCAGGGGGATGCCTTACAGATCTCTCCTCTGTCTGGCTCGAATATACACCAGGCCCAGACATTTAAATGAAGAGTGCAATCCCGTAAACATTTGCAAATTACGTTTCTTGCATTGCGCACAATGTCCATTTAGCTGTTTAATGCATTTTTTATGTACAGGTTGCAGGTGGTGGGATGCTCACTCTCTCACTCACTCTCTCTCAAACACAAACACACACACTATATATTCGTATTTCATAAAAGGCTGTAGCATTATACATGCACATGTTAGTGCATATATAAGTGTTTTAAATGGATTAATTCAATATGATATGAACATAAATTAGAATAAAAATCTTTCACGTTTAAGGATATCTTTGCATGTAGTAGGCCTCATTCTATTTAATACTTGGTGATTAATTGGTGATTCATTTAGAGTTTTAAGTATCTCAAATACAGACCATGCCAAAAATATTTCAGGTTAATATATATTGAAGGATTAACCCTAGAACTAATTTCTTTTGCAAACAATTAGTCACATATCGCTATCAATATTATTATCTAAATTGAAGTACAAATGTATTTATGCAAAGTACATTTCATATATATGGGACTGCAAACAACGTTTAGAGCAAATTGTTGGCTACATTTTATTCATATTACAAAAACAGTGAACATAAACATATGTTTCCAAGACATCTGCAGATCGTTAAAATTGTAGTTATATAAAAATATAAATATAACATTCATTTACGCAAAGTTATAAGCGACAGAATCCACTAAAATGTTCATCATATTCGAATATACAAAACAAGACTATAAAATGGCCTTAAAACATATAATATGTGCAAAATATCTTCTGGTATTTCTGAAAAAAACTATGTTTAAATAGTTTTAATCAAACACACCTCAAACGGATGTGACAAATATCTTCATTCTTAAAACTGATCCAATTTCGTGAAGTGTTTGTATGATGTAGAGTCAAAACGGTCTCCTTGTTGGTGTCTTAGGTGAGATTTTACCAAACGAAATGGTGTGAAGTGGGCACAGAGTGCGTAAAGTGCTGAAATCTGGGAAATAGGCCGAGCGGCGTGGGATGCTGTAAAGACTGGCATCCCTGAACGCTGTAGTGAGGGGCAGGTGCAGCTGAGGCGACCATACATCCGTTTCTCTCAGCGCCGATGAAGCAAGTCTGGTAGGGTTTGCCATCTCGCATTAGGACAGGGACCATGATCCTCTGCAGCACCGCTGGTTGGCCGAGGTCCGAGGGTCCCTCGGCACGGGCTCTCTTCATCTTGTAGCGGTGATTTTGAAACCAGATCTTCACCTGCGTCGGAGTGAGGCTGAGCAGGTGCGCCAGTTGTTCGCGCTCGGGAGCCGACAGGTAGCGCTGGTGGCGGAAACGCCGCTCGAGCTCATAGGTCTGCGCTTTGGAGAAGAGCACGCGGCGCTTCTTCTTCTTGTCGCTCTCAGTTTCCAATGAGGCCTCCGTCGGATCGAGTGAATCAGATGTGTTATCTGGAGTGCCTTCATCTGATGCTGTAAGTAAACAGAAAATGTTATATGGTTGCCTTGAATGCATTAAAGTGTGTGATGACAGGCCGAACGCTTTAATAGACAAAACATGTTCATATGTAAAAAAAACATTCTTACAACATCAATACAATTAGCCTTCCAAGATTGATTCTCTAAAGTTCATACAATTCTAAATAAAATTCTAAATGTTGTGGTCACTTACATGTGCAGTGGTTTCCGTCAATATTCATCCATGACGAGTAGGCTGCATCGGAGACTGGATCCGCCCGGAAACGTGGAATACTGTTCCCCTCGTCCTCGGGTAAATCCAAAATGCTTCTCACGGTGAAACTAAATTTTGTGGAGACCGACATGTTTGCGTAAAATGTTTTTGTTTTTTTTGGAAGCTCCAGCGGGAGATAAAATGCCTCTTCAGGTTATCCAGTTGATGTGCAGATAGACAAGCAAGGTGCACCCACTTCCACGCCAAACCCCTCAATGCCTGAGTAAGTGCCTCGGAGGGTGTTTATATATAAACAGCACTCAGCGCTGTTAAACACTGTCTCTTTTCAGGCCTCTCCGTCTCAAGGATGCAAAGTACCTGAATGAGCCGGGTACTTAAACTCCAGTGATGGTAGGTGCGAACCCGGGAAAGAATAGCAGTGGCTCGCACAATGTGCTAAGGAAACACTCTTCATCATTACCGATGCGGTCTGAACAGTGAAAAGTGGGAAACAGATAATGGTAATTGTTTAGGCTGAATCACGTCTTGGGTGGCAAGTGACAACAAGAACGCACATCCCTCCCCCAAGAGCAAATAACGTGCCTGGGTATTTGCATACAAAGTGATCCATTAGGATGATGTCTAGAGTTGGTTTAACTAATGCATTTATTGGTGTATTGTCGAACCATCGGCAAATTGTTTAGAACATGATGACAAATGTTATCAATCATATCATAATCTTTACAAGCACACAATCAGGCCTGCCAGATTCCACACATAGTTTGATGAGGCAAATAAGCCAAGAAAACAAAAAGGTGTTTTACTGTTCTCATGCTGATGGACATAGTTACAAAGTTTGTGTTGTGTTTATCTTCGTGGACCTGGTTCCTCCTGTAGCATTACGCAATACATTTAGGCTATTCTAGTGCTATCTCTCAGTATGCCTTGAGAGTCAGGCTTTGCTTTTGTTGAAAGAGCTTAAGGGTTGTGCAAACAGTGGACAATTTTGGGTTATTTTTGGACCGGTGGAGTGTGTGGGGTTGCTTTTGAGGATGGAGCAGTCAGTGGCTCGCGTCCATCTCTTCACGAGTGAGTGTACACTAGGCGGGTGTGAGGAGCCTGAGCCGTTCCCATGCCACCGCCGTGGACATGCACGGCCTCTTCCTCTATCATAGAGAACGCGCCTTGGTGACAGCGCGAGCCCTCCCGGCTGGGGTGCTGGATGCACCTCTATGAGACAGCCTGGGTGGTCGGGCCGAGAAAGAGTGAACACAAATACATGCCAACCAGCGCGCCAGAACAAAAGAGGGAAATGTAGCCCCGCGTCAGAGACCCGTTGGAAGCATTTGTTCCAGTCAAGATTTTGCATTTGTTCAGTCGTGGAATAATGCATGATTGACGCCCGGCTACAATGTCCTTTAACTTTCTCGGATAAATCCGCGCTTGTTCCTTGTTGTCATGGTTGTGAAAGGGACTGAATGGGATCTTGGCTGATATCTACTGCTACACGTCTACTACCGCCCAAGTCTATACACCATTATTAGTTATGCGTTTCGAAACAGAATCAAACGCGCTTTAGTCCGCAGTGACACATCAAGTCGCAGGCCCTATGTTTTTTTGTTTTAATGCGCGTTAAATAAAAATTATGGTGGCCCGGTTTTGAGGCTTTTTGCTGTTCCAAAAAGTTTCATTGATGGCGACATTAGGCAAGTGCAATAGTCACAGGAGAACGCGGTAGCTCGGTAGCCTCGAATTTGTGATACAGAAGCATCTCTCATAAAATCAATCAGTGAACAGGGAGACAAGTTGATTGTAGGCCTTATATAAAAGAGACATACTTTTTGTGTTTTTGTTTTGGCGTCTAAGATGTAGGCTTAGGTGTAGTCTTTATAGTTGGCTGAAATGTTTAAGTTATTTTTGTACCTCTATTATATTGGGTAACTATGGAGTTTCTATGAAGAGAAAGGGATACTGTTTGTGGTAATTCACTGACCATTCCACAGAAAGCATAGCCTACACTCATCCCAGTTCCATTGAATATTCAAACGTATTTGGCGAAAGGATTGCCACAAGTATTGTTTCGTTTATCGTGGAGTTGATTTAAGGATTACATAATGTAGCAAGTGCTCCTCCGTTTACCCAGTAGTCGTACACAAAGTGCAAATTCTCAAAGAGACAAATGGAGGTTCTCGGGGAGAAAGTTCTGTACCCTTAATCTACGAACCACCGACTGTTTCCAGAAGGCTTCAACAGAAGAGCCTGCTCTCCAGACGCCGAGAGCCCTCCAGCGACAAATATTTACTTAAGTTCTCTATCCTGATTTTCATAACAACCAGGCTTTCGTGCCTTCGAGACCGTGTTAGGAGTTGCCTCTTACATATTATACCCTTCACAAGCTCATATGGATAGCAAGTGTATCTTGAGAAAATTAATAATCTATGATCTGAATATTTTTGTTTTATTTTACAGATGTGTTGAATTGAACAGTTTTATACTAGTTTTGGATAATCTGTTTCAGACATGTTTTCAGTTGTCCCTCGATAACTTTAGACAGATGTAATACACACTTATATATCAAGCTAATGCCGTTTAGACATTTTGCAGTTGAACGTTTTACTAATATTATATTTTCATTCCCTTTAGATAGTATGGGGCTAGTGGTCTGAAATGGGGCCCGTCTGAAATAGAATACAAAAGTCTATTATCACAAAAGATCAGCTGATTGCCTTTCTGTAAAACATCTCTGTGCTATAGCCCTATAAATAATGAGGGTTTTGTTGTTGCTATAACGAATCAAGACAGAGATGTTTTACATCATTAGGTTTGGTTAGATACTATAAGCTAGTCTGATTCAGTACATGCCTCACCTCAGAAATGGTCACCTCATCTTGTGTCTTACTCAATGCAGAAAAACAGAAATCACAAGCAGAAACATTTAAATCACTATCAAAGACTGTCTTTTGCTTAGACTTATGCTATTTCAATATGTGTTTGTGTAAATACATTAACTCGCATTGTAAAACTAATCTTCGTTACAATTTACAGCTAAACATTTGTAATGGAGCCTGTACGCGGCTAATATGATAAAGACTTTTTCATTTTAAATTAGTGCAATGGCGAAGGCCTACACCAATACAACACTCTGCAGAACCTTAACATGGTTGCTTTAGGTTCGTTTGTTTTTACAGTCGTTCATGAAACACGCGAGTGAAAACGCAGGGTCGCCGCTGTTCGTTTGAGAGGTGCTGAAAAATCTACTAATTTGAATGCACTATGACAAACGTTGTAATTGACATATACACATTCTGTGTGCTACAGCTTGTCAGGCTACTATGTGCTAAAGCTAAACATTCAAATTTACATAGATAAACGCAGGCTTGTTGAGAGCACATGGTTCATTACAGATGGTGTATATTGGCCTGTTTTGCTATCGTGACGAGAGGTTTTAAAAATAGGCCTATTGTCTATCTACAGTATCTGAACATTGGGGACATTTATGAAGCACAGGTAAAGCACACTATACAGAGTTTTTAGATTAAGAGAGTGTGATCGGCCTCCAGAGATACATTTTAAACAGTGTCAGCTAAAAGCTCCTTCTTAATTATTTAACAGGGGAGCTTGGGTCCAGCCTTCATTAGGAAAATCATAGCAGAGGGACACCTGGACTGTAAGACTTTTCCGTTCCAATTCTGAGCTGCTATGGTGAATACCTAGCCTGAGGTCGTCATCAGAGGCAGTACACAGCTTCATTATTTGAGTAAAAGTACAGATACCCTTTGCTAAATTTTACTCAAGTATAAGTAAAAGTACAACAGTAAGATGTCTACTTAAGTAAAAGTACTGAAGTACTTGTTTTTGTATGATGTTTTTGTATGTTATCTTGATACTCAAGTACTCAAAGTACTTGAGTATCAAGAGTACAAGAGTAGCCTACATTTTCTAAATATTGCATTACTACTGCCACAGTGCTTACATTTATGTACAGAAACGTCCTACATGCAGTAATGAAAACTGTTAATGTTAATATCTTGGAGAATGTAAAAGGAATTGGAAGTAAAATCAAGTCATTTTCATCTTTTTACCATGTTGCCAGGGATGGGCAGTATTTCTAATACATGTATTTCAAATACAAAATACTATTTTGTAATTGAAACACTTGAAGCGAAAACTATCATTAACTTGTTCAGAAAATTGAAATGGTCTGGCTAGGTGGGGCCACAGGTTGGCACATTCCCGGGATGGACCTGCTGCGTCTTCATCCATTGTTTCGTCCATGGTTTCATCTCTTATCTAAATCTGACCATGGAGTTGACTTTGGCAGAAAGCTGAAGGTGATTGCTTATAGTCTGTCCCAATCGGTGGCGCCTGCACAATCCAATCACGTTTGAGAGGGAAACAACAAATTGAGGGTGTCTGGGATTTTTCTTTTTTCCTTTTTTTTTAGAAGTAGTAACAGGTACTCACGGTTATGGATAGAAATGCAATGGAGTAAAGAGTACAATATTTGCCTCTCAAATGTACTTGCGTAAAGTCATGAATACACCCCAAAAATGATACTCGAGTAAAGTACAGATCCCTTAAAATTGTACTCAAGTACTGTACTCAAGTAAATGTACTCCGTTACTGTCCGGCTCTGGTCGTCATACTCAATTCAAGTCAAGTTTGAGTCTGATACTGATCCATGATCCATTGGGACGTGGGTCATGTTTCAACTGATACAGTAGGGAAATGCCTCTGCACAAATAAGAGCAACGAAATAGCTTACCATACGATGTAGGAAGAACACCCTAACCATCCTTCTTATCCACAAATGCTTTAAAGTTGCGTGAAGCGATGTTACGCGCGGTTTCTAAGCCAATTTTTGGTCACATACAGCAAACACCACCTCACCATTCGCTAGCTGCCTGCTGCCTGAACAACATCATGTCACAATGCAAAAACGCTGTTTTCCCTTGATGATAGTGAACCTGGAGTTTTCCCACATATCCACTTTGTTTTCAGAAGTGATACCTCTGTTTTCGTGCAAATGAAAGGCCAAACCGCATGGAATATGCATTTTTCCTATGTGTAGCCTAAACGGGGTCTTAGAAGCCATCTGTCTAGCTTCTAGCCACAGTGTTTTTGTTGCAAACAAAATCAACTGAAGCTTGCTCGGATGACATATGCACTGTTGCTCATCTGTCCATCATCGTACAAAGCCCAATTTGATTGGTCCAAACGGCTCTGGTTCGGGCATAGTTGCTCCATTAGACCGAACTTCCTGACCTGGGGCGTTTTTTCCCAAAACCATAGTTGCTAACTAAGTTCAAAGAGTATAGAGTAAAAAGTTCAAAGAGTATAGAGTATAGGGCTTCTATACTCTTTGCTAAGTTAGCAACTTTGTTGGTTGGAATACAATTTCCCATAGACCTCTGAAGTTCGCCTACAAAAAAGAACCAAAACGGCCATCTTTGCCCATATAAGGAGATCCGGTTCTTAATTAAAGCTAACTACCTATGGCAAGTTGCATTGAAAGTTAGCTCTGGGGTAGCAAAAATATAAGTGTGCCGCCTTCACGTACTGGAGATCACAATATCCACTCGAAGGCAGAGGACAAAAGTGTGTTCAGGAAAACGTCTGCATTTCAGACTTTTTCATCCCCGCGAGAGTTTAGCAGGTGCGATAATTCAAAATCCCCATGTTATTTTCCCATAGGAAAAATCGCCAGATACCGGATGTCAAAGATGGCAGCTTTTTTGTAGGCGAACTTCAGAGGTCTATTAGTCTACTAAAGTGGGGCGGGACCAAGTTCGGCTGGCATCCACACCATCCCACAGGGTAAATTTATCATGTCACGTTGGCGTCTGCCAAAGTCCTTTTAGGGAACTCCCTCCACTCGTTGGCCATAAAGTAACGCTTTTTGGACACTTATCAGGCATCTATTTCGGCAGAAATGCACGTGCGCAAGGCTTCACTACACCAACCTTGCTCCAGCGTGAGATCACAACACATGATTGGCACAATGTATTCACATGTCGACTTTTTTGCCGTGCAAGGGGCAGGATATTATTACATTAGCCTACATTACATTTCACTGATGCATTTTCAGCCAAAGCGACTTACAACATGGTAAACAGTTTAAAGCTTTTAAAACAATTCTCTCAACAACTCTAGAACAATTTAAAAGGTAGCGTACAATAAGAAAAGTGCATCAGTGAGTGCTGTTTTTATACAACTAAGTGTCAGTTCTAGCGTGGGGGCGGTGGTAGTGTAGTGGTTAAGGAGCTGGGCTAGCATGCAGAAGTTGTCGGTTCAATTCCCAGCTTCCACCGTTGTGCCCTTGAGCAAGGCACTTAACCCCAAGTTGCTCCGAGGACAATGTGATCCCTTGTAATATGGCTGACATATGTAAGTCACTTTGGTCAAGAAGTATCTGCTAAATGTAATATAATAATAATAGTCAGGTGGTTAGTGTTAGAATTAGCAAGACTAGTTGTAAGTAGTGTTACGAGAGGAGATATTCTCTGAAGAGCTGCATCTTCAGGAGTTTTTTGAAGATGGAGGGAAGTAGTAGGAACTGGTAGCGCGTTCCACCAACGAGGAACAACAGATGAGTTTGGATTGGCCTGAGCGGATATGTGTATGTACAGTTAAGAACACAATTATTCATACCCCTGGCAAATATCGATTTAATGTCGATTTTCTCTTGACTAATATGTTTGTTTTGACTGCCACTGCCACATGCCAAAACGTTGTAAGACAATGTGGTAGAAAGTGGAATAAAAAAAAATAAGCGTTTTTTTTAAAAACTTTCTTTTAACGTTTTTATGAAAAAATGCGTGTCCACAATGATTCATACCCTTTTAAAATAATCACTGGAAACATCTTTATTTGCAATCAAAGCTCTTAAAACGGTTCTTATAATACATACCAAGTCGTTCCATGTCTCCACAATGATTGTAGGCCTACACCGCACCTTTTTAGCTGCAATCCGGGTTTTGAGGCAGGGATGATTATTTGCATCACTCTGGCCTTGTACTCACCTTTTTCACGGATTGAGGTCTAGACTCTGGCTGGGCCACTCTAAAATATGACATTGTTCTCTGTTAACCATTTCTTGACTTGTTTGGCTGTATGTTTTGGATCATTGTATGGTTTAATGGTCCAAAGATGCCTATTGGGGCAGGTCTCTTGGCACACTGCCTGATCTTTTCCTCCAGAATCTCAGTGTAGCCTCTTGCTTTAGTGAGGCATTGGACCATTAAAACCACACGATGATCCAAAACATACAGCTAAACAAGGCAAGAAATGGTAACCGAGATCAATACCAACATTTTAGAGTTGCCCAGCCATAGTCCAGACCTCAATCCATCAAAAAAGTGAGCACAAGGCCAGAGGGATGGCAAATAATCACTCTTGACTCAAAACCCAGATTGCTGTTAAAAAGGTGCTGTCTAGAATCATTGTGGAGACATGGAGAGGCTTGGTAGGTATTATAATAACCATTTTGAGAGCTGTGAATGTAAATAAAGATGTTTCCATTGATTATTTAAAAAGGGTATGATCAATTTTGGACACGCCATTTTCATAAAAATGTTAAAAAAGATGAAAATGCTTGTTTTTTTGATTCCATGTTTCTACCACATTGTCTTACAACCTTTTGACATGTGGTAGTGTCATTTTCCGTCAGAACAAACATATTGATAAAGAGAAAATCAACATTGAATCAATATTTGCCAGGGGTATGAATAATTTTGTTCTTAACTGTAGGATATGTGTAGTCATATTGTTACAAACTAACCCCATGCATTTCTATGGAGGATTTTTTTGAGTGCTGTGTCTCCTCATTAGAAAGTCTCTGCGTAGGCCACGTCCTGTGACCCCAATGAGTCTTTCCCTTCTATATACTTATATATCCTTTTAAATCTAGTGATTGGGGTGATGCTTTCTGCTATTCTTCCTGAAACTGGCAAGTGCACAGAGCCACCAGCTGGGGATCTCCTGCCCCTTTACCCTCCGACTTCATAGCATTTTACATACAAAAATGTCAATCAAATTATTATTTAATTATTCTCAACAATTGCGTTTGAGTTCTTCACTGCATGAGCCTGTCCGCCTTCCTCCCTTGACCTCACTCACCCTAGGAACCACAGTTAACGCGCATAAGGGTTAACAGTTAACGCACGAAAGGTCACGTCTCCCAAAACAGACTTGATCGGCGACAGTACCATGCCTCGGTCTTGGCATTGTCGCTATTGTGTGAATAAAACATGCTATAAAATGCCCACTTCCACCCCCTCGTGAATCTGTGCCTCTGTACCTTTTAGTCTGGGTTAGCCTACACAAGGATGGCTGTAGACGGCTATGAAGTTGAATCATGCAAACACGTTTCTAAGCAAAATTTGGATCGAAAGGACTTATTGACTTATTGGTGTATACTGACAATGAAACTCTTGCTACACAAGAACTCCTTTTAGAAGTCACACTGAGTGTTTCTGATAATTCTACTGGGTCTCAGCTATCAAAAGAGTATTTCAAGCATTTGATGATGGGCCAAAGTATGTGGGAGCAGTGCCCTCCTAAGTAGATGATGTGCAATGTTGGGCAAACAAATTCAAAATGGGGCTGGAAGTTAACAGACTAGGTTAAATAGTTACCCACAGCTAACAGCAACATAACAGCAAATTAGTTTGGTGACACATAACGCAGTCAGTTGAATATTGATCCACAGGGTTTACTTTGCTCCCTGTTGCTGTTGCTGACATTCATGGTGAGCAGCTGCCCCCTAGAGGTAACTGTGGTTAGATTTGGCAGTGCTGCAGCCAGTATTTTAACTTTCACACAGTCCCTTTTTATCACGATGATCACAATTATCCTCATTAAAAGTAAAGAAACATTTAAGATGATTCTCTCCCTCCCTCTTTCTCTCTGTCTCTCTCTCACACACTCACACACACACACACACACACACACACACACACACACACGCACACACACGCACACACACGCACACACACACACACACACACACACACACACACACACACACACACACTTGATTATTGGAATATCCAAATATTTACAAAGAGCCAGTTATGTTTCACATGATAATACAAAAATGGGCTAATAGTTTCAACTATTAGAGGTGCTGGTCAGGAGGTTATGAAATTAAAATGAGAGTAACATTAAGACATCCTACATTTAATATTTGCGAATTCATTCAGCTTCCCAATGAAAAGAGTAACAGAAAAAGGTTACACCATCACCAGACACTTGCACCTGGATTCTCAGACTTAAAATGATATGATGTGTTACCATTAGTATTACATGTTGTTTGGAACAATTGGAATGTTTCGACCATTTAGCTTTGCAGGGTGTTCCTGTCTGACATACCAATTGTATAATTCAGTATAGCCCATGCAAAACTCATCATATACACCAGGGGGTGCTGCTGTCTTATTGAATTAGCGCAGACCATCTATTAGAAAGAGCAAAGGCCAATATTTGTATGAGGCATGACACAATTAGGCAGGATTTTGATGTCATGCTTTTTCTGCAAGTCATGACAAATTTTACCTACTTTGCCTAGGCCTACTAGATCACAATTAAGATTATTGTCAGATCTTGAAATAGGCTAGATGCAAATGTGAAAAAAAAAAACAATGTTTTTGCTCATTTCTGTGTTTGCTGCTGGTTAAAGAAAATGAAGACTAGGAACGGTTTCAAATAGTCAATGTAAATGGAAAAATATTTATGTTATGACGAACAGACTTGAGATCAAGAAATGTGGCCAATTTTTGTCGATAAGTGACTTTTTAGTGTTATTCAACAAATAGGTTAATTTCAGATTTTTTTTCATGAAATGATTAAATAAGTTCACAGTTTTTCTGATTGGATGATCTAGGGTAGGTAAAATCAAGCTGGAATGAATTATCCCTTTCGTTGCCATCCAGGTGTCGGCTCTAACAGCTGTCAACGTGATAGATGCTTCAAAGGGTCGTAAATATAGTCGCTTTTGCCCCTCTCTTGTGAAACCTGGCTTTGCCCCTGAAACACCCATACACACGTCGTTAACCTGAGTTCGTCCTCATTACGTCGGGATTCAAGTTACAAGGGCTACTCAACCCCGTCAGAGGTGCTAACCTGAAAAGGAATTTAATGGTGTCAATCCCATTCGGTAGATAAAGGTGACAGTCATCAGTTGATCCTTTAAACTGGTTACAGTAATGTGATCCAGACCGTCTTGAATTTGAAAATGAAAATGATGAATCATTCAGACGATTTCTTACAGAGACAATATGGTTAATTATAGCCTAACTGTATCCACAACATCGCCGCATTTGTTAACTTTGTAACTGAAGTCAGAAGAAGTCTGTCGTGTTGAATGCGAGCCTACTGCATGGTGCAAAATGGTATGGCTCTGCAAAATGTCAAGGTGCAGATTAGCCTATTCAACATTGAGAGCCCAAAAAGTGAAGGCTATTCTTCGGAGGCGACACACACAAAAAAAAAAGTTATGATCGCTATTTATGCATACAGGCTGTTTTATTAATGGTAGACATGATCATTGGCCTATTAATACAAGTATTACTATAAAAGATGAAGACTTACACAGGTCTAGTGAACAAAAGTAATACTACATTCTTCCTGCTTTGCATAATGAGTAAACTCGTTAATTGAAAATATCCATATATCAGGATGTTTTTTGCCAATGATTGCAGCTGTGTACAATTGGTTCTCACTGTTACAAACTACAGTGTATTCCTAAATGTTAGCCCTCGCTTGACCGACAGAGGCCCAAGTGAGACACACTAAGGGATAAGAACAATGGAAATGGTAATGGATTTATAAAAAGATAAGAAAATCCAAACGGAAGTTGATGCCACATTGATCTGGCTCCCCACTTGGAGCCAACGCTGTATTCAAAGAGAATAAAAAATAAAAAATTATATTCGATAAACAGAAGCTTCCAACATGGCTAACAACTGTAATAATAATAATAATAATAATAATAATAATAATAATAATAATAATAATAAACATTGGAGGAACAAACAACTCCGAGATCAGCAGACAGATTGTTCAATTTTGGTCGTCAATTTTATCTGTTTTTAGACTTCTTTTTTGTTTTAATGCCTTCGTGTTTTTCAAAGTTGGACATCCTGTTTCTTTATTTTGTAACATTCCCCATATATTCTGTGATAATTTCCAATGAAATGTTGGTTTCATTCATACGTCCTCAGACTTGCTTAGATCGAAGGATGCCTTAAAAATATGACCAGGATGAACAAGAAACGGAGGCATAATGTAATGTGGTGATATCTAATTTAATGTAGACTAATTTATTCCTGAAACCCTTAAACTCTTTCACCTCCCACAACATACTGTCGCTGTTGAACTCATTATAGCCTAATCATGGAGGAGTGAGTCGTGCGTATAGGTCATCACTCATTTCAGAACGCGCAACGGACGATGCTGCGCTTCACAAACTTCGATTTAAGAGAAAACGCATGTCGCTTGGAGAATTTGAGATCGGCAATTCAGGGCAATACTTCACCACATTTTGTTGACATGTCATGCATACTATATGCAATCAGCAATCGAGTCCTTAATCAACCCCTCCCTGCTTTTCCTTTTTGGAATAAAGTCGCGTCTGTTGTCTCTGTTGCGTCAGAGAAGACACAGAGAGCATAAATGCCAGTGGGCGCAATATTTTTATAAATTAGATGTGTGCTTTTTCTACAGTAGGCTATTTGTACAGTCGTCAAACCATCGCACGCCTATGCCATGTCAACAAATAAATAACTAGGCCTCTATCGTCTTAAGCGCATCAGTCTCCCAAATCAATCGCAGTTGACGCCAGACTCTCGCAAGATTCTTCACATAACTGGGCATACATGCGTTTAAACCTGTAGCAAATCATTATGCATTATTCTACAACACAATTAGACTAATGTTCAATAATTTTCTAATTTAATTAATACTATAAATACAATGCAATATTGGTTGTCTTAAAAGTGGCCGGGTCATACGTTCTGTTGTAGCCATGATTGTTCACAACTGCTGTAATTTCGGCACCGAAACGTAATCCTTCATCTGGAATATAAACAATAGCCGTTTATATTCTGAATCCCGCTCAAATTGACTAGAGAATGTAGCGCTGTGAATCCACTACCCTATCTTCGGCCGTGACCTTGGGGGATGTAAGACTGGCCAGTATAAACAGTGAGCTCCCACAAAGTTGGCTTCTCCCCCGGCTAACGTGTTGAGTTCTTCTCCAGCACAGATGCTGAGACACGGTCTACGGACAGTTGGGCTGCATTATTATCCAGTACATCATCGGACCGCAAAATAATAAGATCACTCAACAGGTACGGGCGAGTCTGTAGCTTATGTCCATGCGGTCACTTCACTGTTTAGTCTTTTTATACAGCTGTGGAGACAGTATGACAGGGGTTATTTTCGTGAAGGTTAGTAGAGCATAACCTTTATTCCATGCAGACGCCATGCGAGGATGGCATCCCTCCCTATGCAACTTCATGTCAGTCTCTCGTGTATGAGGTCATGTCTTAGGTAAGAATGGAGCCCGACAGACTTCCAACTGTGCTGAAGGTAAAGGACGGTGAGGTACCTGTTGGAAACTTTTTCACACCTCGCTCTCCATGAAATGTGGCGTCTGTAATGAAAGGCGACGAGTAGCGGCCCACCAGCTGACACGTATGTCAATCAACCTCACAAGTCGCGCCGTCCTCTCTACTCGTCTTCTGATGGATGACAGAGAAAACAGAGGGGAAACACACACACACACACACACACACACACACACACACACAGTGAGAGAGAGAGGGAGTTGTCTTGAGTTTGACGAATTACAGGAATAGAAAAACACCTTAAAGCAATAAAACATTTCCGCATGCCCCGTGTAATTATGAGTGCAACTTTTTCCGATGCTGCTGATCCCATCAGAGAAATTCTGTGTGCGTTTAAGAGATGGAAGTCCATTAGCTCTAAATGATCAAATGAAATGTTAAACTAATTAGCGCGGCTACACTTTGATTAATCAAAAATATTTGGGATGCCTGTTATCGGAAAGTTTGAACAATTAAAGAAACTATAGCCTAATGGCACGCGACGAATTCCCTTGTGATTGCAATGCTGACTCAAAGCATTTTATCCAGTAATGGGAGAGAAAATATAGTGTTTTAGTGTTATCCTGTCTTTTATTAGCTTTGTAGGATAGGCTACTCTAAGCATCTATGGGCGAATTATTCCAGAATACAGTGAAGCTCTCTCCTGCATGGACATCTTATATGATATACAGATCATTAGCAGGTAAATTGAATATTGAACATACAAATACAAATATAACGTGTTTTTTCTTTAGCGAAGAGTTCACAGGCCCGGGTTGTTATTTTCTGGTCGAAATGTTAATCCGAAAATAACGTTTGTAAAAGGGTCGGACTTCATTCTGTAAGATCAGTGTGCATTATATATATGGGCTATTAAGCATGTTGCCATGTCTTGCAAAGAAAGTACCTATATAGGCTATGTTATATGTAGCCATATTTGCCTTAGATTCACTTCAGGTGCCATCACTTGAACACAGTGACTCTGGCAGGAATCAGACTTGCCAGACTGAAGTGATTGATAAACGAATCTTTTTAAAGCTCAGCCAAAACGACAATTCTTTGGAATACTGTTGCATTTTACGTTGTAGAGCAATCACACGCCATTTTACAAAAAAAAAGAGGAAAAAAGAGAAGAGATCCTGCATGTATAAAACCTACGTCTACGTCTACGTCTAAAAGTCTACGTAATGCCTACCAGGTGTGACGTGTAGTACCTGTCATAGGGCTGTACTTTTACCAAACCACTTTGCGCGTCTTTTTGTTTATCATTAGGTAGTCCTATAGCTAGCTATAGCCAGTCTAAAACTGATTGGCCATAGAAACATACATGCATACCCACATGAACCATGCGTGATAACACATATGTTAGCCTACATGCGTAGCATATACTACGCAAAATAGTTTAAACCTATGCGCTTTGTTTAATTTGAATTAGTCACAGTGAGATGAAAGTTCTGATGTTTGGAGCTGAAACCACAGTCTCGCCAATACGATAAAATATTACGAAAAGATAGGTTAAGTCATCGAAATGTAGATATTTGTAAAAAAAAAAAAATGTCTGCTATGCAAATAAATGGTAAATGCAGGTCCATGACGTGTTTAATCATTTATTATATTTCTATAGCGTTCTAAAATTGAATGTCATGTAAAACTGCAGAACAACACAATATTCTTAATACTGATCGAGTTGGAGCTGATAAGAACACTCACACCAAACCAAGGCTTGGACATGGCCAGGAAAATAAATGACAATATGGAGATAAATGACTAAATGAGGGACTGGTGGAGAATATTTTCTATCAAAGTGTCAAATTTCAATCAGAATAAAGCTGAGTAGTTCCTGTAACATATAGCATTATTATAATGTTTTATTCTTTTTATTATTATTATTATTATTATTATTATTATTAATAATAATAATAAGATTATTATTATTAGAGTAGTGGTGGTGGTTGCACTATTACTACCACCAATACTATTATTACAACAACAACAATAATTGTTATTTATTGTATGTATTTATTTATTTATTTATTATTAGCATTAGTAGTGATAGTGGTCTAATAGTTTTGAATATTGTTTAAATATTTGTTGTTGTTTACTCTTGCCTCATTCGTCTTACATTTGGATATCACCCTGTGCAGTAGAATGTGTGGGCAACGCATGGGAGAGGCTGAACGCTACATTCCTCTCTCCACCTCATTGACGTGCACGTTCCCCTATCTTTCAAAGGTTAATTAACATACCAGATTTATGTTCTCCTTGGCTGAGACGAGGGGAAGCTTTGTCGCTAGAGCAATTCAAACTAGCACACGAAAAGGAAAGACGGTGCTCGAATTCTCACACTTCCTCCGGCCATGCACCTCAAGAGACTGCATGCGCACGGTGTCGTGGTCATCGCCCAGGTTTAAATCATTGCGGAAGGTTATTTATGCCGAGTTGCCCTTCGCGCTGACCACCAACAGAGTGCGGGGAATGCAACGCGGAAAGTCCTGTATCATGGTCAAGGAGCCAACCGATTCTCAAAGTCAGCAGTCGATTTGTCACATTCAGATGTGTTGAAAAACTACACAAGCTACAGTCTCATCTGATGTAGTGAAGATAATTTTCAACATTATTTACTGTAGCCTATCTAAGGTGGGAGAAACCACTAGGCCTGAATGGATTCAAATGTTTAGGTGGTCCGGTATGTTGACCTTCAAGCAATGCTACAGAAACAATGACTTACGATTGCACGCACATGTATTACTTTGGACTTAATTATTAACGACTGTGAGAGTTGCGAACTATACAAACTATACCGTTGCAGTAGCCGCCCTATCCCTCTTCCCTGTTTGGTTAAGGTTTCTTAACTCCAGCGTTAAGTGGCTTACTGAAAATTGGGTTTGCACTGGTCATGTCAACAGTTTCAACAGCGTTGAGACAGGCCTACTTTAGAGGGACTTGGCTGCAGGGAAATATCGTGCAGTCAAGATCAAGTGCGAATCACACGCAAAAATTGATGACCACAAGTGCACAACAAAAATGGACTTGTTCTCGATGTGGCTAAGAGAGAAAAGACGCAGTGACAGTCAAAATTAGTGAGCATCATTTTGGATTTTTGCGGTTTGGATAAGCTTTGCGCATCGAGATTAAATGGCTGTTATGATTAGGCTTCAAAACAATAGACGAACGGTGATGTTAACCTGATAGGCTAGTGCCCTCCCTGGCATTTCATATTTATGATGAAGGAGATTTGCTTGGGTTATTATCTGATGCAATCCCTATGCCCTTATTGCCTACAGGATCCTACCACACAAACCAGCGGGAGCTTCATATTTTTTTCTAGCACAATGGCTAAAATAATGTGTGAATTTAACTGTCAGATTCGGTCTACAACAATTTAGTTCGAACATATTTCAATCTCGATTTCATACACATCAAGTTATTAATCATTTATCAACTGGAAGTAACAAGCCTTTTCTAACAGATCACAGCCCTTCGCAGACCTTTAGACCAATAATTTAATTAGTCGACGTGTTTGCACCAGGTTTTTTTATTAAATTTTTTATTAAATTTTATTTATTTTGATATGTAGGCCAAAGAAGCATGATTATATATATATATATATATATATATATATATATATATATATATATATATATATATATATATATATATATATCACATTATATATCCTCATTATTCAGTATGGTGAAAGGCCGATGATTCTGCACAGAAACAGACTGATTAGAGCATGCCAATTATATGCTAAAGGCTTCACCTATTGAACAATTCATTGCATTTTGCAAAGTACATATATGCTTGTGAGACAAAATTGGATTTGAACTTACCATTCTGTAAAACAATTCGATTCAAATATGGATAACAAGCCTCTCCATATGGCAAAAAAGTGTGACGTTCAAGCCCCTGCCACTACATGTCATGTCAACCCGTAACACCAATAGAAACGCTTGTTTTAGAGACGTCAAAACCTGATTGGGGGGTTGTCTCTCGCCGTAGAGAAAAGTTTTGAAAGTCCGTCCCATGAAAAGTGGACTGAAATGTAAGGCTGTTCTCCGTGCCACCAGGAAACAGAAGGAGAAATTTCCCCTATCGTAACTATTGCTTTCGCACGAAGCATATCTTTCACTCGATTGGACACCGGAGAATAGCGAAACTGGACTCGACCTTAGCCAGGCGTCCTAATTCCGAGATTTGTGTAATTACGGGAGGACTCAGCGCAATGGGTAAGTAGGATGGCTCAGCATGGGTTCTGATATTTAAAAACTAAATTTAGAGTACGGATTGCTCAGATCATCTTTGTATCCATTTTCTGCAGTCAAATCTTAATTGAGATGTATCCATAAATGTAAGAATAGTCACACTTCAGTCGTGAATACACGCTAGTCACTGTGGCGTAACTCAACCTAGAATATTTTCTCAAGAATCACGATCACATTAAATAGATTTTATAATTATGTGATGCTATACAATGCGTAATGTAGCAACCTTCATCAGTTCGGTAGGTGTTGGCTATTGTAAAATTCAGCCCCCTTTCCAATGCCATCACTTTGATGCGCGCGGTGAATAACTGACGTGGTTCTATGAAAAATCTTGAAATACACCATATGCATCAAATATAGTATAGGCAATTGATGGACAACAGTGAATGGTTTCAACAAAATCAGGCCCTGTATATTTTCCTTCTCTTCAGACGTTATCATACTTTTCTTTTCTGTATGTGTCCGCTCCTCCAGAGCCAGCCTTCGGGGAGGTGAACCAGCTAGGCGGTGTTTTTGTCAACGGAAGACCGCTACCCAACGCTATCCGGCTGAGGATCGTAGAGCTTGCCCAGCTGGGTATCAGGCCTTGTGATATCAGCAGACAACTCCGAGTATCCCATGGCTGCGTTAGCAAGATCCTGGCCCGGTATAACGAGACCGGCTCCATCCTTCCCGGAGCCATTGGAGGCAGCAAGCCGAGGGTCACCACACCAACTGTCGTCAAGCACATTCGGACTTATAAGCAAAGAGATCCGGGCATTTTTGCCTGGGAGATTCGGGACAGACTCTTGGCAGATGGGGTGTGTGATAAATTCAACCTCCCGTCGGTGAGCTCCATCAGTCGGATTCTCCGTAACAAAATAGGGAACTTATCTCAGCAAAGTCAGTATGAGTCGAGTAAACAATCGGCTCATCCTCAACCACAACCGACTTTATCATACAATCATATCTATTCCTATCCGACTCCCATCGCAGCCACTGGGACGAAAGTACCAACACCCCCAGGAATGCCAACCCTACCAGGACACATGGCAATGCACAGGATATGGCCCTCATCTCATTCTGTCACAGATATACTGGGCATTCGGTCTATAACGGAACAACAGAGTAAGCATTATTTATCTGTTTATCTGTAATCTATGACAGAAAAGGCCTCGATTCACATATTAACTGCAAGAGGTAACCAACAAAGTGGTGGCAGTGTATATGTGTGTATGGGTGTGTTTGTGTTTGTAAAGAGAGGTGGTAGTGGTGGCAAAAGGTGACATTCTATCTACCTTTGTCCCATATGACTGCTTATTATTAGGCTATATGACAATGTCTTGAATGTGTTAGGCTATTCGAAATACGAAAGCCTTGACATAGACTAAAGAAATATGGCGCACACGTCAAATGGAAACTATAATTAGGATTTGTCGAAAAACACATCTGTCTAAGAACAGCTCCTGAAAAAGAGTATTTGTGTCGCCGTGTGTTGCCCTTTTGGAACTCAAGCGCTATAGCGCATGTACTGTGGTTCGGTTTGTTGCGTTAAAACATATGGTTCGGGGCTCGCAGTGATAATTAAGGAGCGGATGTGGGATATTAGTTGGATAACGAAGGGTCGGCTCGGCGGAGAGGAGATGAACTGAAATCAAAATGAGGTGTTCAAAGCCTTACTTTCAAGCCAGACATATTCAGCTATGCTTCCCTCAGAAGTGGACTAGGTTTCACACGATTGTGACTCGAGACAGCCATGTTTGAAGGACAGCGAAAACAGAGACGTTATACCCATTATTTTTTTTCTCTCAACCCTCTCGTGAATCATGTAGCCGTGATCTGAGAAAAGGATAAAAAATCTATGGCCGACAGTGTAAAACGTCGAGAAGGCCTACACAATAGATGCAATGTAGATTATGTATAAGCTCACACTGATTATCAACGTTTATTGGAACTGGCCTTCTCTCTGTGCTATATTTGTTTGTGTTTTGTCTCTACGTACTCATTCAACGACTGTATGGGCCAATTGCTTGCATTTGCAGCCTGATTTCGCCATGCACTAACATGCTTGTTTCTATGGACAGGAAGGCCGCAGTCATTTCCATGTTTCAACTTAACTCAATCTAAACAACATCGGTTTACCCTCTTTTTTTAAAGCCACGGGGAGATTCGCACAGAATACGAAATCTTAGCGGGGAACATGTTCTGAGAGGGTCTTTATAAACAATTTATGCATTTCTAAATTATTAACAGATGTCTGCAGCAGGTTTTGAAAGCCGAAATAAAGTACAATGTAGGCTACACGCGATGGCGCGAGGCCTTACAATGCTGCAATTATTTCACCATCTCTCTCCTTTTTTAAAAGAAATAAACGAGTCTATATAGAAATGGCGATTGAATCGGACAATTCAACATAAGTGTGATAGACAGGATAACAACAACAGGCAATTACATAATTAACCCAGTGTGTTCCTTAAACTGATCGAAGTAATTTAATGCTAGGATAGCCTAAGGTGGTCGACTCTTTGAAATCTCTCTTACTCTCTCTTTCTCACTCTCTCTCTCTCATTCACACACACACCCTCTCTCTTTCCCTCTTTCTCTCTCTCTCTCACACACACATTCCCTCTCTCTCTTTCTATCTCTCTCTCTCTCTCTCTCACACACACACACACACACACACTCACACACACACACACACACACACACACACACACACACACACACACATTGTATGACACGCTCGTGCACTGGAGCATTTCATTGAGCAATGCGTCTAAACACATGACTGAGCTATTTGTCCAAATGTAAGGTAGAGATGTTGCATTACAGTCTTCAGTATATATCACAACCCATACATTGCACATCAAAATGTGCAATTTACACCGCGATTATTTCGAAGCGTTTCAGTCAGAATAGATTTCGGAAGGGTGAAAACATCATACACGCAGAGGGCCTCTCAAGTTACAACACTGGTGGGCTTGCTTTTTCAATTTCAATCTTAGGGACCGTGTATAATATAATATCCATCACGCACAAAAGGGAAACGGTTAGAGTAAATCTAATTTGTCTCCCACAGGAAGAAGCCGGGTAAATGTTCTTAGTCATTACAGGAAAGAATCGTCTTACTGCATTCCAGTGTCTAGCGCAGCGTGGCTTTTTGATCAGCATCGCCAAACACACACATCTCTCTTATACACACACGCGCGTAGGCCTATACGCACACGGACGGCTTCTCCCGTGAGCGTTCTTCCAGGCAGAGCAACGCAGAATACTTTTTGTGTCTTGTTTAGATTTTGGTCAAGCGATTTTGATGTGGTTTTGTTTTGACTGAAAAAAAAAGACTGTGACTAAGTGAATCACTGACGTCGAATATTTCCGCACTCTCTATTACCAAAAAAGACAAATTATGTTTAAGAATGTGTCAGTCTGCTCTCTGATATCTTTTTTCGGTAGCATATATTCCACAGCCTAATAGGCCTATACAATACATCAAACATAACTGACCTGAATCGAACACAACTATCTAAATGATTCAGAATAGCCAAGGAGGCCTAGGTCTGCTGAAGTAGTGGTCTCTTCTGCTATGGTAGTTCTGCACAACTCTTGTCCTCCTTTCTGACTTTCCTCTCTCCCTGTCTCTGTTTTGCTCCCAGTAAGTGACTGTCCTTCGTTTCCCAGCGCCAAACTAGAAGAATGGAGCGCTATAAACAGGACTAATTTTCCGCCAGCGACCTCTCCACTAGTCAATGGTGTGGATAAAGCTCACTTAGAGCCTGAAGCAAAATACACACAGGTAAAATGTAAGAGATCACCTCATCATCTTAACTTAGTTGACCCCTCCCCTCTCTTTTTGCAAGTTAGTTTTGTATAGTCAACGGACACGTCTGGTGGTGGTTTGACCTGTCAATAAGCCCATGAAGAATTAAGTGGTGACTTTGACTCCAATAGATTTTTTCGAACGGTGTCTTAAGGAACTGCGGATGCACGATTGGTCACGCTGTCTATTTGTAGCATGTCATCATCCTTGTCTGTTCTTGTGTGTGTGTGTGTGCGTGTGTGAGTGTGAGTGAGTGAGTGAGTGCACGCACGCGTTTCATCGTGCATACGCGAAAGCTGTGCTTAGCCTTTTGGCTAGCCTGTAGCACAGAAGTCAGGCCTTAGAATTGTCCTTTGCTCGCTCCTTACATTTTCAATATTATAAAAGAGTAAGCCTACAAAGGTGAACCCTCATGTTGTACAAAATACCGAGTATTTGGTTCGGAGCCCATATTTTCTTTATTTTGTTCAAGACCATAATTGTGACGCAAAACGTTTTAAGACGGCCCACTAATTTAAATTTTATGCCACACAATTAAGAGATTATGATAGGCCATACATTTTATTATTTGCACGTGAGTAACAAGCCTGATTACTCAAACGAGACACTGCAGAAAACACTTTAGAAAAAATAAAATAAAATATAAATAATAATAAAATGAAACTGAAAATATAGTTGCTGGAACTACCTTGGGGAATAAATGTTGGAAGAAAGACTTAAGTATAGCAACTGTAGAATCCAGTAGCCCAAAGCTGCTGTGAATCATACAACCACTGAAAATTGAATTTTATTTAAGATGAGCTGTTTTTGTATATATATATATATATATATATATATATATATATATATATATATATATATATATATACGTATATATATATTTCAGTCTCATGCACCACTTTGGCTAAAAGCAGTGATCATAACATATGATCAGGTTACTTTCGGTGTTATAGCCTAATGCTGTTCGACATTTTAATAGGCAGAATATGCATTCATACTCGAAAGAGAACTCTTCGGTTCATGGTTAGGCTGACAATGTATTCATTATGTTGTTTACAATTGTATGTTTGTATTCATAATTGAGCATATGCAGTAGTTCAGTATACACTATATAGCAAAATAGTCAGAATTGATCATTGTTGCCTGTTTATGTCAGAAATTAAAAGAACACGTCACCTATGCTGTCTTAAAAATAGACTCAGGCAATTTATCGTTGTTGACTTTATGTGTAAAATAAAAAAGTGAAAACGCTGAATGATTTTGTCCTTGCTCGAAATGTTATGCCATAATTATTTTCATCTCAAATTCTTGACGAGAAAAGCTTGGCACGTTTCATTCACTTGGGAAAATCCTAGTTAAATTTAATGTGGGTCCTACAGGACCACGCTTTACCTGACTATGGAAAATTCTGCATGAATTTCAACGCCCTTGACTACAGATACTTAGTTCAGATAATAGATTATCAACAAGAAAGTAAGTGTAATAGTAAACGTATTCGTTTCATTTGGGGTTGTCAGCTTGTACAGATGATGAGCAGAGTGCGTGTGGTTTGTTATGAAAGGAGTGTTTGCATTTGTTTCGTTGTCTTTCTTAAATAGTGTGACACATGCACTCAGATAATTACAGACACGAGTCATTGTAATGCAAGTTCAGGGTTAGAGGGGTAGCCTAAAGGTGATTCGATGATGAGCATATGACAGGCGCGTTCTAATAAGTGCAGGGTGTTTACTTCCATCACGTCGGTCGACAGACGGATGGAGAACCTCTAGGAATCGCGTTACTTTACATTCGGAAGAGCTACTCTCTCTGATCAACCATATGATCCCGTTGGCAGTTTTTCAGCCGAAGCAGAGTTTTAGCACAACATAATCCTTCCTAATAGTGGGTTTGATGCAAGTCAAAGTGAAGCTTTGCCAGTATTAAGGACGGGCATGAACCAGCAAAATGGTTCCTAAAATCAATCATGATTATTTCTAATGATTTAGATTGAAATACGTTTTGCCTCTTGAGGCCTGGGTGCAATGTGTCGGGTAATGTTGTGGCATACTAACTCATGTCCTATAGTTTAAAAGTAGAAGTGCAAGCTTCAGGCCTATAGGCTATCTCTTGTCCTCTGAGTATAACTGAAATGATGGCTTATCGTACATATAGTTTGGAGAGGGATGTTCAACGTAGTCTTATAAATGTAGGCTATTGTCATAATTTCAATTTAGGCCCAATCCGTAGAATCGACGGTGTTTAAATGTGGAAACCCATGTCACACTTGTTGCTGAATTTAGCCACATTGACCTAACTACCGTTAAGCAAACGTCAAGAATATCAGCAGTAGGCCTTTATCAAGAATTTGAACCCGTTAAATGCACTACCACAGAGCTATGGGATTAGTCACCCCTTTTTCAGTGCGCAGCTGTGAGTGACAGTTCTTTTCTGAAGAGGGCAGGTAGAAACCTATGTTCCATTACCGCTAAATGAGTCATGGCAAAACCATTAGAGCGAAGACGCTTCTTTGGATGGGCTATCCGTAACCCGCAGGTGTACCGCAATTGTTCACTTTTGTTTTGCATGCATTGCGGGATAATTGTGTTCATTTATTTAATGTAGACTGCAACAAGATGGCGAGCACTTTAAAATATAGACTCATAACTTCAAATAATAGAATACACAATAGGGTTAATTCCGAGCATCGCATCAACACATTCCAACAATGTTGCAGTGACTTGACTCGCAATGGTTTGTAAAGGTGAATTTAGTTGTATTTGTCAAGTTGACTGGATCCCGTTTAGCGCTCGCTTATCTGAAAGAAACTTTTTTTGAACTGCTACTTCCTGTGCCAGTTATCTTTGCATGAAGTCTGAGCTAGCGTTACTGATTGTTCGGGCAAGCTGGAAACGGCGCCTTGCTAATAATTTAAAGCAAACGTGATTTAAGGACGAGCACAGTTTTCCTATCATTTCAGTTATTTAATTAATTTAAATATTTTTATATAAAAAGGCAAAATGTCCTATCACACACGAGTCAAATAATTTCTGATTCACTGTTCTTAAATGTGAATAAATAAAAGTGTTCTAACGGATAGAAATTACATTTTAGATTTTATATCTGGAACGTATGCATGATCAAATATGATCATTATTAAATTAATAGAAAGGTAGATAAATGTTCTATTTTGATGACATGTTTTTGTTGTAAAATAGGAAACAAACAAGAGGCTGTATCTAAAAATTCCATTTAAGTTAAATGTAGCTAATTTAAAGTCCATTCCATGGGTGTGTCCAATTTGGCATTTTAGGAGCCGAATCTCACCAAGTTTCCAAAGCATCTGGCAGCTGTTTGATCAACACCCCACTGCCCCCATACACTATTATTCATATTTAAAACTGAGTGGCATTTGGATGAAGGCTCAGGTCGGGCAGCTGAGATAGCACGGTGCTGAAAGTGCACCATAGGAGCAAAAAAGATTTCATCTGTGGAAGCCATTTTCGGTAGTCAGAGACCACCCAGATGGACATATTTTCTCTCTGTGCAGGCAAATTCCTCCAAGTTAAAGAACTGTCTTTCTGCCAGGAGGTTACTGGGATTCCATCTGTTTTCTTTTCTCACTTTTCTCACATCTCTATGATATGTTCTTCCTTTTTGATGACTCATGTCACTTGCTTTTTGTGCCTCCTTGTCTCTTTTCTTTGGTGCCCCAATGGCCAGCTGTTTTTTCCTCATCTCATATCTCTCTCAAAATTCTCTTCTCTGCCAACGTCAAAAGTTTTTATCAGACTGATAAGTGTTTCTCTGTCATATGAAATGGAGAAGTATAACTCAAATAGATACATTTACTTTTGTTTTTGCCACTTACAGTCCAGGGGGGTTGACCATATCATAAATATCTCTATCCACCTTCCCCTCTCCTCTGTGACCCTCACCCCCCCACTTCCTTCTTTCTTCCTTTGTCTAGACGCCGAGTGGCTTGCACACAGCGAGCAGCTATGCCACAGTGCCCAGCATCCCTCCCTACCCCCCAACCACCCCAGTGTCACCTTACACGGGGTACAGCGCCACCACGTCGGCCTATGTGACCGGCCCCACATGGCTGCCGCCCAATGGCAGTGCTCCCTCTCTCCACAGCTGTGACGCTGCCGCCACTGCCACTACCCCCCTGGCCATCAAGAGCGTGACGGCTGGCCGCAACGCCATCCATCACCACCACCACCATCACCACCACCTGCACCCTCTCACCACTGCCTCCGCGCACTGACGGAGAAAACAAGGGCATCAGTGTGAGATGAGAGAGAGAGAGAGAGGGAGCGACTGAAGGGTAAGGACGTGGAGCTGAAGTAGAGAAGCTGTAAGATCTCCTCCTCACGGATGACCAGAGAGGGCCCATTCTGTGGTGGACATTTTGTGAATCTATTTATGAAAGAGACGCTTGGGTGGAGAGTGGTCCTTCACTGGCCTGACGTCCAGGTCAGTGGGAGCCCATCGAAAAAAGAGTCAGGCCTGGGTGCCCCTGAACGACATGTCACCTTTCAAGGAAGGGGGGGCATGTGGCGCTTTGTGGTGTTTTTAAGTGACAATGGACAGCCTTGTGGTCTGCATGAAAGATGCCAGTCTTCTTTTCTAATCTTGGTTTTTGTGCTCTTGTCTGCAAATGGTTTTATCTGGAAATTAGTGGAAGTACGTAAACGACAGGTTGTGTGTGTGTATATACATCAATGGTTATGTTTGCGTTTAAAAAGCGTTTCAGGGTTGTACTAAACAGTTGCTTTTATTTCAGTTGTTTTGTTGTTTGTATTTTTGATTCATGGCTTTTGCTTGTTACATTTTTATTTTGTAAAAAAATTGCAGAAAACAGCCATTTATTTTACACCTAAAATGAAGAATTTGGAAAGTGCTTCTGTCAGAAGTTTATGCTCCTTCTTATTTATTAGACTGTATGGTACGTCGAACCCAGTGCAATGATCAGCAGGAGACTTGCTGGCCCAGCGTCACTCTGGGGGATCGCTGAAACGTTACAGCCACCAGCGTTGGTTCACCTTTGTGTTAAGCTTCAGCGTGGACAGTAAAGCTGCAGTTTGGATGTTGCACAGTTAAACTGAATGTATCTGATTAAAAAGGATGTGTGACAGAAAAAAGGGAA
Organism: Alosa pseudoharengus; assembly: GCF_046254945.1. Classification (NCBI taxonomy): domain Eukaryota; kingdom Metazoa; phylum Chordata; class Actinopteri; order Clupeiformes; family Clupeidae; genus Alosa; species Alosa pseudoharengus. The sequence continues at coordinate 14,897,568 of NW_027468680.1, read as the reverse complement.
TGTGTTGTGTGTAACCCGTTGCACTGTCAGTGAGTAATGTCCTAATTCTGTTGACACAGGCCATTGCATATACTTATGAATGAGGCAAAGAAATTCTGGGAAATAGAAAACTGGTAAATTAGAATCTAATCAGTAATTGTATGTAGGTTAATCATATACAGGAAATATAAGTCTGTTCACAATTTTGCATTTGACTGGAGAAATAGGCAAGATTATACACCAGAGCAGTATTAATATTACGAATCACGTTCACTACTTCAGTACATTTGCATTTAATATTTTGTATTCTATATATTCATATTGCAATTAACACCAACAAATATGAAAACTTAAAAGTAAGAAAATAGAATATCTGTATGGCTATGATTGATAAAAAAAAAAAAACTCAAATCAGGAAGGATAGCTTTTTAAGGTATAATAAGCCACCTTGGTGTCTGTCTTAGTGTCACCTTCAAATTAATTTTTGATAAACACACCTGCAATTCCCACCAGCAGTACAGGCTATGCACTATTTAATTATGTGGTAAATAAGCCTTCATAGCAAAGCCTCACTAACAATAAAGACACCATTTAGCATGTTATCCAGCTTTATCAGGAGCGACTAGGCTGCTGATGTTGTTAGTAAGGTTTTTGCATGCTTTCAGGCAGACGGCTTGATGTCCCAGACCCAAACTCCATAATCCCTCTATAGAACATCTCACACTGCCATGAGGCATGCATTAGATTTGCCTGGTGTGGTCAGGAAGTTCATCTCGGCAGCAGGCTTTGTGGACACAAGGGCAGAATATTCATGAGGGCCTGTATCTACACTCAGGCAAAGTGGACCACAGTGGCAAATACACATCTGCATGCCCGTGCTTTCCATGCCCAAATGAGTCACCCTACACCAAAATACAAGAGCAATTCTCTATGAAATAACACAAGAAACTTATTCAAGCTTCCATTGCCTGACTTGAAAGGAAGAGTTAAGTAAATACACACACAGCAGAAGAGCGTGTTTGTAATTTATCTTGTGTGAGGGTGTAAGTATGCCCCTCGTGGAGCTTAGTAAACAAGGCTCCTGATTTGACTTAGAATCCCTCCTCCCCCCCCCACCCACCCCCCACCCCCACCTTGCTTGCCCCCTCCCTCCTCCCCCACCACTGGCTCTGGCGGTCACGGACCGTTGCCCTGGGCTGATGGCACCTCAGCTGACTGGTCATGAACCGCGGAGGGTGCGCAGACGTGTCGGGGCATTGTGCTCACCCACAGCATGCTACTTTTCCACAGTTTTTAGGCAAGTGTGCCCCGTGTATGTGTATGTGTGCATGTGTGTGCGTGTGTGTGTGTGTGTGTGTGTGTGTGTGTGTGTGTGTGTGTGTGTGTGTGTGGGGGGGGGGGGGGGGGTTGGTGGGTGTCAGGAGGCGATTGGGTACTTCCCAGGAGAGTCTTTCAGGGGGCTTTCAGTGATACTGACCCAGAACCTTGCACCTGTGAGGCAGGAATGTCGACCCACTGCCATGAGCGATAGAAGACCTGATAACAATCAGTGTGTGTGTGTGTGTGTGTGTGTGTGTGTGTGTGTGTGTGTGTTTTTCTCTGAAATATTAACCTTTTGTTTTAATTTTTGTTTTGAATCTTGTGTACTCTTAGAGAAATTAAAATACGTGTTTATTCGAAAAAATGGTTAGCCCTACCATTGTGGTGGAAATATGAATTATACTGAATTTAAATGTGATATTTAAGGTGTAATACCAAATATTTTTGTATAAAAGTAGCAACTCCTATTCTTATCTGTCATCTTAAACTGATGATATAAAAATCATTATGTGGCAGACTATTTTAAGCCAACAATTTAAGTTTTGTGTATAGGGATCATTAAGTATAATAATATATTTTAGTTTTTTAAGTCCTGGATTATGCATGAACATTTTACATATTTATAAAAAAAAGGGTAAGGTTCCATATTTAAAACATGGTCATGAACAAGAATGTAAAACATCTGGTATTGTAGTTATTGTTCTTATAAAGAGAATTTTTAGCATTGTGGCCTATTCAAAGGCTTGGCCGTTCAGACAGCAAACCACTTCAGCCCAAAAAACAACAGACAAAAAGAACAGGACACGTACATGGTTAGCCCAGGAGTGTGTTGAGTTCAGTGTCATACGTCAGGGTCTGTTGAAAGAGGCGCGATGGCAAAAGGGGCTGGGTTTACCCGCATAATGTGTATCGACTTGTTGGGGCTGTCTGTTGTCACGCGTAGGCTGTCTTTAACGTTTTGTCATACGATACTCTCCTACCTGGGCTAGTGTGGTGTGTGTGTGTGTGGGTGGGGAAGGTATGGGTTAGGTTCCACAATGTTTGATTGTGTGGGTGTTGGAGATAAATTCTTTTTATTTGTATACTTTACTATTATCGTCTACATTTGACTAAGCTCATGCACTGACTGGGCTCTGTTAAATTTGCGTCAACCGCTGGTGTACTCTGAACTCAACTCACGGAACAGCAGCCTCTGTTTTGTCAGCACAATAGAGGCCCTGATTCTAACGACTGAGTAACCTCTAGTCTGATCCCAAATGGTATGTACTGCTCGTTGACATAAGCCCACTTAGGGTGGATTTTTTTTTTTGATGAAGACTGTGAGTATTCTTGCATCATCTTCAAGAACATCTTTATAATACCATCGTTTTTTGAACCCCATGAGGTGGCATTCGTTTCACCGCAGCACATTCAACTCATCGGAACGCTTTCTGATGATCCGCAACACAAAACGGGGGGGACCCCCGAGTTACCACACCCCTTTAATCTCACAGCCACTCTCTAACAACCAGGAAGGGGAAACGCACGACATGTGTTTGGAATTAATGACGGCGGAAAAGTCGAGCAGGATCTCGAGTCGCTGTGCAATCAGCTGTGGGACAGGAGCAGAGTGGCTCCAAGACTAAGCAGAGCAAGTAGCAATGCAGGAGGGCTGCAGCCACACCGGCCTGACCAGGGCGCGCAAAAAAAAAAAAAACAGGCAGCCTGGGTGACTAGAACCAGACTGTTTACTTCTGCGTGGGAGAGAGAGAGAGAGAGAGAGAGAGAGAGAGAGAGAGAGAGAGAGAGAGAGAGAGAGAGAGAGAGAGAGAGAGAGAGAGAGAGAGAGACTTAACTTCACGCAGGTGAGTTGAGGTTTGGTGTGAGAGCTGGAGCTTTCTCTGGGGAGAGGCGCACATCTGGCACGTCTGCTCAGTTCTGTCAGCCTACAGAAATGTAAAGTCCATGCTCAGTACTTCAAATGGGCTCGGAACTACTCTGTACATTTTCTCGCATGGCACTGAAATTCAGCTGTTTTTTAAAACAGGGAGACTGGAGAGAAAAAAAATCTATGTTAGTGTGTGAGGCCCATTATGCTTTAATCTGTACTCAGGCTATGCTCAAATGCTGGCGTTCTTAAGATGCACGTTGAGTGTTCCGCCCAAGTGCATAGATTGCAAGATCATAGAGAGCTTACACCTGATGACAGGTCAAAAACAGCTGTTCACACTTTACATGGGACTACAGGAAGGAGGCCGTGCAACCACAGCATTGAGCCTAATGTCCTTAAACTGAAACTCAATCCATGGCCTCGTCCTAGATGCCTCAACAAGCACCTAGGGCAAGATAAACTCCCCATGCTACCATGCCTAACCCTGAACATAGAGGACAAATGCAGACAATGTTCCATTAAAAGACCTGCATGACAGACAGACAGACACACACACACACACACACACACACACACACACACACACACACACACAACTGTTCCTTAACCGAGTTGACAGGCTAGGCTAAGCGTTCAGATTTGCGTCACTCGACAGCTCTGTGTGGGAGAAGCGGGTGCATCAGAGGCCGGCCTGTCTGAGTGCTGTTCGCCAACAACTCGCTGACACATTATAAATGAGCCAGCTCCACACCTGACTGGAGACAAGACAGCAGAGCTGATAAATGATAGGAGAGTGAGGAAGACCTAGTGCATTAGTGTGTGTGTGTGTGTGTGTGTGTGTGTGTGTGTGTGTGTCTGTGTGTGTGTGTATGTGTGTATCTGAGTGAAAAGAGAGTGAAATACCATGAGACATGCATTTGTGTGTGTGTGTGTCTTTGAGAGGTGTATGAGCGTGAATGTAAGTGTGGACCGTCTTTCTCATTTCTCATGAAAAAAGTACAAGTTATTTGAGCTGACTGCGTGAATAAATAACATGTGAATGAGAACAAGGGAGAAAGTGAAAGAATGAGGAGAGAGAGCCAGAAAAAAATGATTTTGTGTGTGTGTGTGTCAGTGAGTGAATGAAAGAAAGAAAGAAAGAAATAAAGAAAGAAAGAAATAAAGAAAGAGAGTGAGTGAGTGAGTGAGTGAGTGAGTGAGTGAGAGAGAGAGAGAGAAAGGAGGGGGAGAGAGAGAAACAAAATGTGTGGGGTACTTTCCATTCCTGGCTGCCGTATTTGCATTTCTCTGTTTTGTTATTTTAGCTTGATTTCTGCACTGTCTGTGGGCCTGCCACTGTTGCTGTGGAGACAGGGAGATTGGCAGCTGGCTCTAGGCTAATGCGGGCTCGATGGCTGACAGGTATGCTGACAGCGCTAGCCCTGAGAACAAAAGAGAGAGGGAGAGAGAGAGAGACAGAGAAATGGAGAACCACTACGAATACACTGATCATTGGTACAATTATTCAGATATGTGATCAAACACACACACACACACACACACACACAATACAAGGGTGAAGTGCCAGTGTTAAAATTAACTTTACTGCCAAGTCAGCATGGCCAATGTCACACATCCGTTTGGCAAGTATTCACCTTTTTTATTCCTGTCTGCGATGAAGTTGATCAATTTTCAATTGATCAAACCTCATCTTACACTTTATCAAATCATTTCAAAAAAGCATTACTTAGTAATTAAGTAACAACAATTCCCTTATCAATTGTTGATTTGTGTCCTTTACAGAATGCTCCAACTGCATAGAAACTCACAAAGACCACCAACTCTCCAGACAAAATATATCTTCAGTTTTTCAGTCTCCATGTTTCTTTCCTTTAACGTCTCTGTTAGCCCCTTCAAAAGGAGGAAATGCGAGCCATAAAAATATCATTAAATACTGAATGAAAGAAATGACTTAACAACACACAATCCCTTGATTGGATTTATAGGTCAAACCCGAAAACTGGTACACAAATTTATAACACAGATTGGAAAACCTCAGTAACCTTAAAAAAACTGGGCTGCATTCCCAGACGTGCATTAAGTTCAGATCTGGATTAAATTTAGTCTTCAGTGGACAAAATCTCCAATCAAAAGCAATTCAGCGAGTGACTTGTCTCTGAAAAACAGGTTTGCAAAATTGAGAGTTAAAGATTTCACTTTAGCAGGAGAATGAAGCGGCAGTTATGCCTCATCCATGGCAGGGGCCAGTACAGGCAGTTTGTCTATGGACGCTGTAGACAAATGGCTGTATTACTGTATGTCTTTTCTGTTTAGTCTGCTAGATAGATGGTATAGCCTATGCTGCTGTGATTTACATGCAGGAAAACATGCAAGAAAAAAAAATAATTGCAAGAAAAATGTAGCATTTAAAAAAATACATTTACATATTTCTGGTAGCAAAATACTGAAGGTGTGGTCCTTGTGATTAATGTTTCTGATGACCATTTGGGATTTAGAGGTCAGTAAGCCAATCTTTGGCAGAGGTCCTCAGGATTACCCACAATCAGATCCAATACGAGGTTTATAGGTCATGATGACCCATTCAGGCTCCCTGTTGACTCTGATGAGGGGTTACACCACGCTCAGGGCCTGGGATGGCGATGAGACCCACAGAACCCTGATGGACCACGGTGTGAAGGCCCAGCGATCACCAGTGTTTCTGCAGCCAGCCAGAGACGTACTCATACACCAGCAGCATGACGGCACCTCCTGCAGACAGAAACCATCAGAGGATGAGGGGAGGAGAGATACATAGGAAGCATATTGTGAAGACTTCCTCCGGGAACCATGGGCCAGTTGCACAAAACACCTTAAGTTAAGGTTTCCTTCAATTAAAATTGGTTGCCCAAAACATCCTAAAAGGAACACGCCACCCAATTTCAGTAGTAATATATGTTCTTACCTTAACTTTCACGAGTGGAGTCATACCTCTCCCGTGTCGGTACGTGCACTCAAACGCTCTCCTAGTTCTCCTGTTTATTCGCTTGGAAAATCGCCACGTTTCATGTTGTTTGACCGTAGACATTTTAATCAACTACTCGTGTAACTGTATTTAAGTCAGGAAAACGTGGATGTTTTTGATTACTTCTACGTCTGGCTACGTCCGAGCCCGCTAGCATAGCAACATGCTAACACACGTAACAAACGTGCAGCAGAGCGTTTGAGTTCACGTACAGACACGGGAGAGGTACGACTCAACTTGTGAAAGTTAAGGTAAGAACATATATTACTACTGACATTGGGTGGCGTGTTCCTTTAAGGTGTCCTAAGGTTTTCTCATTATCTTGTAAGAAATTCCTTAAACCGTTGCAAAAACGACCTTAGCAGCCAAAATAAGGAGGACAACCTAAGGAAGTCTACCTCTGACTCTACCTTAACCATTTTATTAGCTGAATTAATGCTGCAAATAAACAACTTCGCTAATGAAACGCATAACTTCTCTAATAAAACGTATTAACAATAAAACCTCGCTAATATGCTTACTCTTCTATCAAATAGGCCTATCAGCGCTATTGTGTGGTTTACATATATATCCCCTGCAGCCCTCCAGTGCCCATCCTACCTGGTCCAAGCCTCATAATCTTGGGCACCAATCCTTTGTACAGTGCCAGGTAACTAGGAAAAGGAAAAAGGAAACAATGTGATGCATGTTCAGAATATTGACACTTTCCAACCATTACCTCAAAGGGCTCTTACAAGTACCTCAAGTATCTAATGTCCTATATATGAGCCTGGCAAGGAGTCCATGACACCCATTTCCAATTTTCCAAAAACCCAGGAACCAATCACAATCGCTTATCTGGCATTTATATGGTTACAGATAGAGCAGTGCATTCAACACAACCAATGGCTGCGCTGATGGCAACAGGGTTAAACAGATATGGACATGTATTTTCTTGGGAATTGAGTAAACAACTGCATTTAAAACCTTTGTTTACAAGAAAGATTTGATTGCTTCTGAAACGATTTGGTAAGAGTATAATGCACCAGTTTAAGATTAATTTCACTACTGGTTATACGCCCCTGGCAGTCGAAAGTCAATGAAGTCTTTCCAGATCCACTCTCAATCTCAACTGAGATTTGAGAAGCGGCCTGGTGTTAACGAATATATTAAACAAGCATCGCAATTATAATGCATGATAAATAATCTTAAGCAAATAAAGTTACAGCACTCAGCAACTCAGGAACTCGGCAGTCAAAAAATTACTTGAATTAGGGTCGGGCAGTCGGGTGATTTTAATCGGATGATTATTGTGATCTACCTTGAAGACATCCCTGTCTGCTTTTCTGGTGAATCGTGGAGATCGTGACAAGATGTTATTAATGTATCCAAACCAAACAAAAGACGTTGATGTCGTGTCTCCATGCTATGTTGACAAACCAACAGAATGATTGCCTACTAGGAGGCTGTGTTGACTGAATAAACAATATCATGTTTTTTTCATGGTCCTCTTTCATGCATGACATATTTTTAAAACAATTCAACATAAGGTAGCAACATCGTGGGCGTGGAACTATTCCCAAACAATAGAAGCAGTGTGGCAAAGTTATCTGGTAACCTTACCAGGCACTTCTGGTGGTAAAACGCCTAATCTATTCAAGCATCTAGAAAGGATATGTAAAAAAGATGCCTAGAGTGTTTCAAATGGGTTGGCGTTTATTTTTCTTAGAAGGTTTGTGTGTGTGATAGTGTCAGAATTAGATATGTGCACATTTTTTTTCTATGTTTTTCTACTATCTTGAGGAATGACAAATGTTCAATGACAAAACAACAAAACAGTATCTTGAATGTAATGTCTTATTTTAAATGGTGCAGATAAACAAATCTATTGGCTTGTTCAAGTCAGGATATTCCTGACAACACTGGGAAGAAAGAACACAGTTTAGATAATGGGATGTCATTGTGTGTTAAAAAGACTGTGATATGATTTGTTGGGGGAATATTACCCACCCTAACTGGAATGTACTGGAACTGGAACTGAAACTAATAAACTGGAACTGGAGTCTGCCACCTCAATCAAACTTAACATATTTGAATGAAAATGAAATGCCCAAATTTATTTCAATTTCCTAAAAAGACACACATTTTTACAAAGTGAGAATTTTTATGGCACATCCCACCACATCCCTTTGGCATGCAGTTTGGGGTTCCTCAAAATACCAAGTTAAAGTGAAGCACTTGCTCCCCTTACTATTGTTCTCCTCTTTATTTATACACACATATTTGAAAGCCTGTGTCTGATTAGCTACCTTTTAGTACCCCGTCCCATGCCTCCCTCTCTCTCTCTCTCTCTCTCTCTCTCTCCTCTCTCTTTCTCTCTCTCTCTCTCTCCTTGCTCAGGTAGTCACATTAGTCGTGTGTTGTTGTTGGGGAGTGTACCTGCTGTAATGTGTAGCAGCTGAAGGCAGGGAGCCTGAGAGGGGGTCTGAGCGGTGGCGGTGGCGGTGGCAGTGGCTGGCTTGTGGCTGGCTCCGGCGGCGGCGGCGGCGAGAGAGCTGGCCGCTGTGGTTAATAAGGGCCCCGCTCTGCTTCCTCCTGCCCCCGCTGTCTGATGAGCCTGACCCGCCGAGCGCCGCGCGCCTCGTTAGGGCCCGCTTAACGACCTCTCCCACAGGGGCCTCTAATTAGCGGCGACTGGCTCGCGTTAGCCAGCGCTGGACAGGATGGGGCAGAGGGGGCAGCACCTTTCAGCAATCACCCACCACCACCCACCCGAACCCCCCCCCCTCCCCCCCCCACCCAAACACCCCAACCCCCCCCCCCCCCCCCCCCCCCCCACACCCCACCCCACTCCACCCCACCCCACTCCCAGCACCGCAATGAAAAAAAGAAAGTTTTCAAAAAAAGAGGGGGAACATAAATAGCATTGAAGAGGGCAGCACCCTTAAGGCGCCAGAGTGGCCTAATAAGAAACGGTGCACGGGTCCCAACTTGAAGGGACAGGCTGGGGACTGACTGACGAACCGCCTGACTGGCTGGCTGGGGTCCTTAGGGGGACACAGGGCCTGCAGATTCCCTGCGTGACTATCCCACACCTGCCTCTGTTTTCTCTGGTTTGGCTCCAGGATTTCTGCGAAGTGGTGTGCAGTGGACCCAGCGGATGTCAACGATTCACAGAAAACAGAAGGGCCTGTGCTTTATGAAGGGTGACCAAAACAAGCACAAAAAAAAAAAAAAACTGGACCTCACATGTCCTGAGGTCCAGTATGTCTGTGTGTGTGTCTGTTGTAATGGCCATGCGGTAGCACACTCTCACCCCTCTTCATGGTACACCAGGGCCATGCTCTGGAAGCAGCTGCGATACTTGATCGATCTCCCCGGGCACAGGTTGCGGGCCCTGGATGCGACTCTTAGCCACGTCAAAGGGAATGTTGACACAGGATGAAATCGTGCCGGACGTCAGGCCAATGGCAAACTTCCTCAGGAACTCCAACCTGGGGTCCTGGAAGACAGAGAAAAGACAGAAGAGAGGGATTACATAGGTAGGTGAATTTCTGAATGTTGCATTAATAAGACGATACATGAATAATGAATGCCTGAATGTTGCATTAATAAGACGATACATGAATAATGAATGCATGACAGTTGACTCTTGGACAATATTTACCATGCCATGTCATCTGGTTGTATAGCCATTCAAACTTTTTCAACTGACAAACAATAATGAATTACTAAAGACGAGGGAAGAAACATTGTGTGTGTGTGTGTGTGTGTGTGTGTGAATGAGGGAGAGAGGAAACAAAAAGAGACATGAAGAGAGAGAGAGATGAAGGATATATACAGGGAAAAAATGCAGTGAAGAGGCGACATGTGTGAGGGAATGAGAGAGAGAGAGAGAGAGAGAGAGAGAGAGAGAGAGAGAGAGAGAGAGAGAGAGAGAGAGAGAGAGAGAGAGAGAGAGAGAGAGAGAGAGAGAGCAGTAGGCTGTGCATATGATTGCAAAGCTGGCATGAAAGCTCTAATCATTTAATGGTGGTAGGGGAGCGGGATCAGAGCTTCCTGACTGTGCGGTGGCTTCTCTGATTGGCTGCGCCCAGATCACATGTCCAGCAGGGGGCACGGGAGTGGCTGGGGAGGCATATGGGGACAATTTGGGTAATTGGGCAGTGACTCGGCACAGGGGTATTACTGTAGCCAGAGAAGCCACAGCTCGGCACAGCTCTGACAGCTAATTGGCCAGGATATTTTTACAAATGACAGGACCCGAGTCAGGCCCGGCCTTTCTCAAAGTGCTGGACACCCGGCGCGGTGGACTAAATCAACAGCTAATTCTACGCTTTGGAGGAGTGTGTGTTTGAGTGAGTGACTGTAAGTGTGTGTGTGCATGTATGCATGTGAGTGTGTCTGTGTGTGTGCATGTGTGTGTGTGTGCGTGCGTGCGAGTGAGCAAGCAGAACACGCCACCGCGTCAAATCCAACACACACCAATCAGTTCTTTTCCGACTTGTTGTTAACCATACATCAAATTATGAAATCTTTACCCAACACCCCTCCTCCTTTAAAATAACAGCTAATTAATCTCCCTCTCTCCCTCTCACTGCCTTCCTCCCAGAAGTAATAGATGGAGCCATAAGCCTCCCTGTGCACCGCTAACATATTGGCTGCTTAATTTCACCGGTTGTGTATATGGCCAGCAAAGACCTGTGGAAGAAATGAATCATCAATCTAACTGGATCAAGCTATCTGACTGCGCAGGAGCGATTACTCTGGAAAACAGAAGTGCCTAATCAGAGCTTGAATCCTGAGGGAATACCTCCTCAACCACCCCAGCCAGAGCCTACCCCACTACTACCTCCCACCACATCCCAAAGACAAAAAAAAGACTTGATACAGTAATCAAAAAAGCAGGTTGTGAGTCACTTCCCCCTAAACACTAAATGACTGGTCACTGCAATGATGGACGTTCGGATTGCAGACTTGACCACCTGGTGGCTGATGCTCATCTCCTGAGTGGGGCCAGTGAGGAATAGGGAGAGAGAGAGAGAGAGAGAGAGAGAGAGAGAGAGAGAGAGAGAAAGAGAGGGAGAGAGAGAGAGAGAAAGAGAGGGAGAGAGAGAGAAAGAGAGAGAGAGTGAAAGAGAGACACAGACAAGTTTTAACTTGTGCTTTCAACTGTAAAGAGTAAGGCACCCCTACCCACCACCCCAACGCCCCCAACCCCCACCCCACCGAATAATACCGCTGTCTGCTTCCAATTAGTTCATTTGAGCTAATCTAATGCTGCAGTTTATACATGTGGAGCCGAGCACATGGTAATGTTTCCATTAAACAACATTAAGCTTTGTTTGGGAGAGTACCCTTCCCGGATGTGTAACCCAACCCACTGAGGATATTATGGAGGCAAACAGAAGTGGCATTAGTGAGTTTGATCTTACAAGCTCCTTTCCTCAATCTCAATCTCTCTCTCTCTCTCTCTCTTTCTCCCGAGCCCTTCTCTCTACCTTTCTTCTCTCTTTTCCTAACTCTGGCTATGTCATTGCTAATGGGAGTTTGAGTAGAAGGTCCTTTGATTATTGCTGAGTGAAACCAAGTGCTCCGTCTAGTCAGCCGTATGGGAGAGGCTCTTAGTTTGATGAACTCTCGACTAGAACCTGCCAGCCTCCAGTCCAAGGCCACAAACTCCTGTGATTAACTGAATAATTAAATAAACCATACTGAATGTTATAAAATGTTCGATTTTGGAGGGTTTTAGGCTAGGATTATAAGAGTAGAGGGAACGTTTGCACAGTAACGTCACTTCAATTTACACCGCTATTTGGATGAGAAACTTGATGGATCTTACCCATCATCTGCTATGTATACTGGTCAGCATACAAGCACTTCTTCAACTGCTTCAGTCATTTAATGACCTGATATTGAAGAAAACATCATCTGGACCATGCACCAGAGGCTAAATTACTTGCGCTGGGTGCTTGACAGGGAAAAGTACATTGAAGAAAACCACTGTTATGCAAATCCTTGTGAGGTCAGGCCATAACGATAAAACCACGGTCAGATAAGAATCACATGTCATCATATGTCTATATGTTTGCTTTGTGTTGTATGTAAATATGATGTGTGATGTGCCCTGTCCCTGTTACTTGTTATATGTGCTGCAGAACAGGAACCTGCTGGAAGTCAGGCCCGTTTTAAACTGTAACTTTGTTACTTTTAATACTTTCCTGTATAATAAATAAATAAATAAATAAATAAATAAATAAATATAATAATAATAATAATAATAATAATAATAATAATAATAATAATAAGTATAATAAATAAATATAATTATAATAATAATAAGTATAATAAATAAATAAATATTAAATGAAAATGTGGCACTAGGGTCATGTGATGTCAGCACTACTGACATCCTTTGCAGCCATGATGTGTGTCTTGTAGCTGTGATTCCATAACAGCCTCTTACCCCCCCCCCCCCCCCCTTCACTCTAAAAATACTCTTACACGTGTATAGCCCCAGGCTGGTCCAGACCAAACAACGTGATATATACAGATTAGGCACTAAGGTAAGCTAAACAGGAAAGGCGCACAAGACTGGGTAGGGACTTGGTGGGCAAACAGAGTCATTGAGACAGGATTATGGATTTGGCCTTGTTATTGGGCAGCGTGATCGTATGTGCGTACATAAGATGGGTTCAGTGGCTTGATTTGTAAAGAAGTTCCCTGCTGTTCTGTGGACAAACCAAGAACGTGTACAGTAGGCCTATTTGCACGTCAATGAGACTTGAATTGTAAACATTGCGACTGGAGAATAATTTATGACCTTGGCCATCGTCCCAGGATTAGTAAATTGGCTGGGTGATTTGGCAGCATCACTGCGATTGGTGGACTAGCCATACCTGGTCTCATGACGAGCTCTCAACATAGACTATAGCTGTTAATGACCTCTGCTAGGCAAATCATTCATTGGTACAGTAGAGTACTCGGAGCAGACACTATAAAGAGGAGGTGAGGTCTAGTGACCTGGCTGGCAGGGATGGCGTCTTTGACGTTGAAGTAGAAGCCAAAGTAGATCATGTTGAAGACGCCGTGGCGACCCAGCGTGGACGTCAGGCCCTTGTTGAGGCCCCGGAGCCCGAAGCCGTCCGCTTGGATGATCCGGCGAGCCTGTCCAAACGTGGAGGGTTGCTGGGTGCATGACAGGGTTAAAGAGAGAGAGAGAGAGAGAGAGAGAGAGAGAGAGAGAGAGAGAGAGAGAGAGAGAGAGAGAGAGAGAGAGAGAGGGAGAGAGAGAGAGTGATAGGGGATTGGAGGATGGTTGAGTAGAGGTGATAAAAGAGAGATCAGGTTGAAGGAAAGGGAGAAAAACAGTGAGGAGATGAGTGAGGCCAAACAGATGACAGAATATGTCATTCCATATGTTAAGTCCAGTCCTGCCTACGTTTGCAGGTGGTTGTAAAGCTGCCGTTCAGTTTACATACGTTGGGGCGGCGGGGTAAACCCCCCTATGAGAGCTGTGATGCAGTCTGCAGAGGGGATTAGTGCCTGCTGTGGGTTTCTCACCTCTTTGAAGGAGTCTCTGTTGGCCTGCAGGCTCACTTTCACCACCTCAAATGGGTTCACTACAAGAGCTTCAGTCAAGCCTGACCCCAGGCCTGCTACTGACAGAGCCTACACACACACACACACAGACAGAGAGAGAGAGAGAGAGAGGGAGAGAGACACACACACACACACACACACACACACACACACACACACACACACACTCTCTCTCTATCTCTCTCACAAACACACACACACACACACATACATAGAGAGAGGAGAGAGAGAGAGATAATGAAGGAACTAAGATACAGTAAAATCAGGACTCCAAAAAAGACTCTTAGACTGCCTTTGTGTTTGAGCAAATTCTTCAACAGCTCTTTCACTTTCCATGTCACTGCACAGCACTATCTGTCATGGTCACACACCACGTACACACACACACACACACACACACACACACACACACACACACACACACACACACACACACACACACACACACACACACACACACACACACACACACAGACAGACATACACACACCAGTAATCCCACAAACCATGCTCCTTGAGAAGATTGAGAGGCTGTTTTAAGCACAACACACACACACACACACACATACACACATGTTGTACATGACCACAGAGCCTTAAATACACAGCACTCTGAGCCTCTAGAGCTAGGTGTGTGCAGACACTGGAGTGATTGATAGGTGAACAGATAATGTGTATTCCAGAGAAGGGCAGGGATGTCATCTGTCTACTTCTCATCACTATTAATCAGCATCATTAATCGTCCACACTCATACACTCATGCACATGATATTGTACAATATCTCATCCATCACCTTAACAATGAGGTAAAGGCTAACGATGTGACACAAACATATCATGCATATCCTCTACTCTCCCTCTCTCTCTCTCTCACACACACACCTCTGCAAAACACTCATGTATGTGCATAAATATCCATTTCCCAAATAGAAGCCTGTAGCCACCTCGCTAAAATAGTGTAATGGTTTGCCACTGTGTCAGTTTGCATATCTATCTTACCAAACCTGTTGCATCACCACCAGGACAAGCCTACAGAGCTAGTCATTGCCTTTTGTCCTATAGACTGACTATTTTGAGAATGTGAAAATATTTCCTATGGTCGTCATAGGATTAAGAGGTCCCATGACAAATTGACAAATTACCAAAAAGGAAACATAGTAAACTAAACAAGCATAGTTTACAGAACTATAACTTGGTAAACATGGATTCATCGCATCCATATTTAAACAATAAGGCTTATGTTTACATACAATGTAGGTATATGTATATATACCCAATAGCTATAGGCATGAGAACACTGCGAACAGGATTTGAAAACTGTGTGTGTGTGTGTGTGTGTGTGTGTGTGTGTGTGTGTGAGTGAGAGACTATATGTGTGTGAGAGAGATACTCACGAGTCCAGGAGACATAGAGGTAAAGCTCAGGGCTTTCTTATACTGCTCAAAGGTAAGAAACTGTGAAAGACAAAAAAATAATAAAAATGAGTTTAAATGCTCCCCTCCCAAATATTAAAGTAGCACTACGCAACAATTTTAGCAAAAATGACCTTAATTATGTTCGTTCTGATGGTTCTACAACACTTTCTGGGTCGTTTGGTGGGTGCTTCGTCTCCCCCTATCGCTTCTCCGCGGAAAAAATGAATACGCAACTTTCTGTTCCCGGTCCGAAGAAAACCGGATGTGACTTAGCGGAAGTATCCAATCGCGGCTCGAAAATGTAGTCAGATTGTAGTTTCGAAGAAGTTTTATTGTGAGCCCTGTATGTGTTTAGCTTGGTTACTTGATGGCTAGCTCGCTAGCTAGTGGGGGTTTAGCATAGCAGTCACTTGCTACTGAAGCTGCAGGGGGAACTGTATTGTGAAAAATGCGAGCCCAAATCCAGTGAAAACCCAGAAACAGCAAAGAAATAACCAGACCTGCATAGTCCTTTTTAACCACCGCACACTGACATCTCCCTGTGTAAAGAGAACATGACCCGACATGTTGACCTTGATGCTGAGAAGTCATATGAGTAAACAGTAAAACTCTTCTCGGAATCCTTCCCCTGAGTTTGATGCCTGCTGTTGCCAATCCTCATTACATGGCAGAATCCATCATGGCAGAGACCCTCCTGATAGAATGTTAATGGTGTCTGTCAGCAGCTCTTCACAACTTCCGGTCAGTCTCTGCAGTGGTGGGCTGTTGTCTGAGCTGACCTTTCAAACCTCTGGCACGTTGTACTGCTGTGTCTGGCCCTGTGCAACCCACTACTGACCAATTCCTTTAGTCATCCTTGTACCTTACAGGTATGAGACGTTAATAGTTATTGATGTAAGTTATTGATGTAAATATAAGAGAATTAAGAGAAGTTATTGATGTAAATATAATGAAAAAGCTTTTTCTAATCCAGCAGTGCAGATTGCAGATGACCACTGATGGCACATTACCAATACCACTCATTAAGAGAAGTTCACAAGTTCCCATTGAACTGAATAGCTGTTTGCCTTGGATAACGTGTACTCACTGTATTTTGATGATCTACAGATTCTGTGTTTGATATTGTATTACGACACAATAGAAACATTCGGTAACACTTTACGGTAAGGGTACATGAATTATCATGAATTCATGCATGAATTAATTCAGTATTTATGCATTACTTCATTCCTTTATATCTTATGAATCACGAATTGATGAGTTCATAGTCTCTCATTCATGACCTCATGCATTAACAACACATCTAAAAGCATTAGGTACGATGGGTACATCATTATGATTTATGATTTCTTAAGCATGATAATTATGATTACATGAATTTAAGGTTAATTGCCCCTAACATTCTGAAAAAACTAGAACATCTGCAACTATCTATCCCCGGCTATTTCACTACCACCTCTGCTGAATTAAGAAATCTGGGCGTAATCCTGGATCCTACTCTCTCATTCGATTCACATATCAAAAATATCACCAGAACGTCTTTCTTTCATCTCAAAAGCATCTCCAAACTCCACCCCTCCCTCAACTCATCTGCAGCAGAAGCACGTATACATGCATTCATTACATCTAGGCTAGACTACTGCAACACTCTACTTTACGGCATCCCAGCTAAAACCCTAAATAGGCTGCAGTATGTCCAAATTCTGCTGCAAGGCTACTCACCCGCACCAGGCCCTGGGATCACATTACTCCAATCCTTCAGCAGTTGCATTGGCTTCCTGTCCACTACCGCATTCAATACAAAATTATTCTCCTTGTCTATAAATCCCTACATAATCTGGTCCCATCCTAACTATCAGACCTCCTCACCCCATACCGGAAATCACACACCCGTAGCTCTATGGATACATGTTTTTTAGCAGTTCCCACATCTTGGCTTCACTCCATGGGTGACAGGGCCTTCAGTGTGGCAGGTCCTAAGCTGTGGAATGCCCTGCTGCTTGTAATGTGCCAAAGCACAACAATATCCACTTTTAAAACTCAGTTAAAAACACATCTTTTTAGCTTAGCTTTCCTCTCAGCCCTTGCACTGCCTCTTTATTTTCCCTGTTGTTCGGTCTTCTTCTCTACACTTGGTATTCACTTTGTGCTCAGTATACTAACTGCATCTCCTCTGATTGTGTTTATGCTACCTCTGCATCTTTGCATTTATTGCATCCATGCATCCATGTGCAGCCTGTGTCCGTGTCCTTCCTGTATGCTTGTTCTCTCATTGTCCCTGTCTGAATGTACTGTCCATACTGCCAGTGTAATCTAGCCATGTATGTGATTGCTTGCTATATGTACTTCTTATGCCTATACCTTATTGTACAGTGCCCTTGGGTACCTTGAAAAGATGAACAAAATCTAAATTAAATGTATTATTATTATTATTATTATTATTATTATTATTATTATTATCATCATTATGAGTTCATCATGTCTGTGGCTCCTCAACTAAAGTGGTGAATAATGACATGTGTTTAGAGACATGAGTTTTTTTTGTTTATAGCATCATTTTGCACAAAACTATGGACTCTGTAATAAAGTTAAATGAAATAAAGTTTCTGCTGTATTTTTGTATATAGTATTTTGCACTCTGACAATACACATCTCTTGCATTATTGCACTTTTGCACATTTTTCTGCTCCATCACAACACATCATGTAAAATTTCTTAGCTAACTGTTACATTCTTGTGTTTTTTGTCTTGTGATTTTGCCTTGTGACATTGTTGTTATTTATTGTTTAGTGTTAAAAATGTTGTACTTTTTGTCTTATCTGTTGCGTTGTTTCTTCTTCACCGTGGGATAGAGAAATGCAATTTCAATTTCTAGTATATTTCTAGTATATGTGAAGAAATTGACAATAAAGCTGACTTTGACTTTGAGAACTGCAAAGTTGTGTTCAGATCAGAATTTGAGCAGTGATGACCACATTTTTGGCAGAAAAAGAAATAATCATGATCATGCTTAATAAATCATAATGTGCCCACCGTACCTAATGCTTTAGGTGATGTGCTGTTCATGTATGAGGTCACGAATGACAAACTATGAACTCATGTCAATTCCTGAAGATTCATGAGATATATAGATATGAAGTAATACATGAATCATGAATTAATTCATGCATGAATTCATAACCATTGAAGTCATGGTCAGTTAACATTGATCGTATAGTGTTATCCAATTGCGAGCAGTGAGATTTTCAAATGCGTGCCGCCCCTCGAGTTGGGCCATTAAATTATTCGTGGCCAGACCCTTAATCTTTCAGATTGGGTCTGGTCCTCCAGGCTACATGATGACACATGTTAAATACAATCTAGCCTGTAGACTCAGTGTTGAGGCTTTGAGGGGGTGACTGCTTCCTCCTTTCACTACACGGTGTGTTGGAAGTGAAATGGCTTCCTGTGAGGCCACTGGAGGCATGCCGAGTGTGTGAGCCATGTGCAGGTCTGCCAGGTTAGGTGGACCCCTGTGGCATGGACCCAGGGATGGATTACTGAACGGGCCTACTGGGCCCAGGCCCAGGGGCCCAAGGGGTCAGGGGGCCCTGAAGCCCAAGCCTTTGCATGGAATCATTGCCTCAATATCAACAAATCAGGATGTAGGCTATGAATCTGATTGAATTTAGTATTGGCCATCCCCAAAATGCACCAGAATACAGGAAATCACATCAAACAAGTTAAAAATGTTCTGGGGGAGGACCCCCAAACCCCCCTCCAACATATATACGAAAATTAGTGGGGGGCCCTTAATACATCTGGGCCCAGGGGCCCGAAAGTTCATAATCCGCCCATGCATGGACCCCAGAGGTGGGTGAAGCACTAATACTTAACCTGAGGGCCCCATCTACGGCTCACACTTTCAGGCGTGCCCAGTGTGTGAGCCATATGAGGGGACCCCTCGGTTAGGTATTAGTGGTTCACCCACTTCTGGGGTCCCTCACACAGGCGTTTACTTGGAATGTTATAAATGAACACTCCTAGTGCAAGGGAATAACCCAATTTAGTGTAGCAAATACACTTCCACATGTAAAACCACAATCTGGGTAACACTATTGTCAAACACAAAAAAGGAAAGTGTCAGGAAAGTGGTAGGATTGTTGATGTAGTCACCATATATGAGGGATTATTTTCTTTGCTTACCTTAACTGCCCTTTTGGGTGTCTCTGCCAGGATAGGTGGCAAGATTCCCTTATAAAACCCATACACACTGCCAAAGAAAGCAAAAAGAGAGAGCAAACAGATCATATAAAGTACATTACAAGGAAATGAGACATGCGTGTGTGTGCATCTGTATAGTCCTGCTCCAATGGCCAGACAAACTTGTTTCTTATTCAAGTTGATTCAAGTTTCTGTGTGGTGTTGAATTTCACATAGATGTGCTAGAAGACAATGGAAAGTCAAAAAGATGAGAGTTAAAATATTGAGTCAGAAGTTACCACACATAAAACACACACACTCTCACGCATGGAGAGAGAGAGAGAGAGAGAGAGAGAGAGAGAGAGAGAGAGAGAGAGAGAGAGAGAGAGAGAGAGAGGCAGACAGAGAGGATGTGTGCACAGTAGTTCCTACTACTGATTCCTTTGAAACAAAGTGACAGTGTGTATTGTTTCCAGTAGCCAGTGTGTGGTCAGGAACAAGAACAGGTTGGACTGGGTCTGAACGCCACAGCAGGCACAGCAGCTCACCCGGGTGCTTTCACACAGACGCTGATGGACTATTGACAAAATAAATGGTGAGCCTGTACATCGGTGAGGCTGTTTATTCCCAGGCTGAACACATAAATCTCACAGACAAGGTCTTCCTCAGTTACTAATATGGTCATGTTTGTCTTTTATTACTGTGCATCTAGTGGTTGGGTAGTTTGGTTATGTACGCGCATTAATCTTTTTTTTTTAACATGGGAACAGGTCCGATCATTCCTAATGTTCTCACAGTCTCAGGACTCTGTTACTAAAATAGATCCTTCAGTTTTTAATCAAAGTCAGTAGACACTCTAAATACATTTCAGGCGTTCATATGACAATCAAGAGAACTGTATTAAATAGAATGCATTATGTATGTGCCTTTTGAATGCATTATGCATGTGCCTTTATGTATATTGTTGTCTATATTGTACAGTATGTGTCTTTATTACTATTGTCTATTGAATGTTTTACTCCTTGCATATGTAAGTATACTTGGCCAATAAAAACTGATTCTGATTCTGATTTTGATCAGATTTGCAAAACATAAAATGCCAGCTGATTTCAGGGACATAAACTACAGGCCGCAGGAGGTGTTAACAGTCAATCAAGAGCCACAAAAACATCATGGTGATTCAGAGGGCACAGAATAAGGGCTTGAGCTTTGGATTTTCCACCTTCTTCTTTAGAAACACCTGTGTTATCTGGAAACACTGACTATGAACTCCCTTACCAACTATTTTTGTTTTCTCTGGAGGTAAAAAAAAATCATTTGGAGTTCAGCGGAACATAATTGATTAATTTGAGTGACGTTTGCTAGAAACCACTATTGTGTGGGATGAACACTGGATAATGGATGACAGGAGATGAACAGGATTAAATTACAGTGTATGAACAGATAAGGCAACGGCTGAGGAACGTTTCTTCTGATTGGTATGCAAACTAATGTTCAAAATCCATCATTTCTCCTTGTGCCTGGGAAAACAGATAGAGAGATGATGACAGTATGGAATTAATTCCATGACTATTACTTAATTGTCCTTAATTCTAAACATTTAAATAATTTTAAGATGGTTAGAGGGATGATCATGATGCGACCCAGGTTTAACAAATTGAGCTGTTGGAGTGTATTTGACTAACCGGGATTATAAAAACCACAATGAAGATAAATTTTAAATTTGCATGGATACTTTTCTTAGTAACTGCTGGTGTCTGCTGGTTTATATTTAAAATGACCTATGACACCAGATGTACTTTGTTAGACCTGGGATATAGCTGCTTTTACCAGTGCATGCATTATGACTGCCTCATATATCCAGCATCTGTTTAGTGTGTTGGTTGTGCACGTCCTCAAAAATTAGTGTGACGCATACTCAAGATGAGATATTCATATAAGCATTAGGGGCGAAAGTTTAGGCGCAGAATGTGAGCCTGCAAGGCTTTATTTATGACTCTGGGTCTGAATTCTGTGGTGTGAGCGCAAGTGGAGATTCTCTAGTAACACACATACGGCCTGTGCGTGTAGCAATGAGGCAAGATTTATTTTACAACGCAACCTGTTATGTAAACAAATGTTCGCAAACGCTTGGGGTGGTGGTAGCGTAGTGAGGTGCTGGGCTAGCATGCATTAGCCTGAATGGAGTTGAGGTTCAGTACCTGGTTTCCTCCATTGTGCCCTTGAGCAAGGCACAGGTAACCCCAAGTTGCACCAGGGACAATTTAGTCCCTTGTAACAGAATTGACTGAAAGTCTGAAAGTCACTTTGGATGAAAAGTGTCTGCTAAATGAATACATGTAAATGGTATTATATCTAAAAAATAAATAAAAAAAACCTTAAGCAGCTACTGTGAATTTCAATGCAAGGAATCACAATTCAACTGTATATAAAGTAATGAAAAAATAAACCTGCTATCCATCACTGATTTCATTGTAATGTACCGACAGTCCTTTGCTCTATACTCATAGGAACTCATTTACCTCTCTTCCCTTAATAAAGACCAATTATCCTCAGTATAATGTATAATGTCATCACTCAAGTTGCATTCAATATAAGCATTAGGTGTATGTGAGATAACGTGTTTTTAGAGAGAACAGTGGAACAATAACTGATGTACTTCTGTGATGTACTTCATTCATTCTACAGACGGGACGGGTAAGTGGTTTCAGGCTGACTAAGCCCTTGCGCAAGTGGGGTTTACTGCATCAGCACAACCACCACCACACTGTTTAGGACTGTATGGTAAAACATCAACAAACTTAAGATCATACCTTGTGTGTGTGTGTGTGTGTGTGTGTGTGTTTATACTGTATGTGTACACGTGTATATGAACAGGATAGTATAGCGTGACTGGTGGATGAACTTCCAGTGCTGTATTGTGGAAACATGTTTCGCTGGAAGACACAGATGTTCTCGGCTGATTTGGCCAAGGTGTAAATATTATTGTTTCTGTTTGAATGCGATTGGGTGATAACGTACGCTGAGGGTGTGGATCTACAAGTTTACAAAGGCTGCCACTGTGGTCAGCACAGCTCCTGACCCTTAGCTAATTAGTATGACAAATGTGATCAGATGACACATTAACTTGATACCAGCTACAGTAGGAGTGCTACTGGGATGACAAGCCTTAGTTCTGGTTGAGTGACAATATAAGAGTTTGGTATCACATACTTACACAGGCCACTGAATCAGGCATTGTTGTTACCTATTTGTGTGTGTGTATGTGTGTGTGTGTATGTGTGTGGGTATATGTGAATATGTGGGAGTTTGTGTGTTTGTGTGTGTGTATGTCTGTATGAATGTTTCTTTGAAAGCGTAACGGAAGAACACCCCCACTGCTCCACCACATCCCCCTCTACAAACACACAGCCAGATGCAAAAATGGAAGCCACAAATTTCCCGGGTGTGGTCAGCGGCGACTGTCGCCAGGTGAAAAACTAAAGCTAAATTTTTTTTGTGACTAGTCTATCTGGAAACCCATTTGACTGTTCTCATTTGACTACTGTTTTGTTAAGCACACAGTGTAAAACACACGTGTTTTAAGCGCTTCTTAGATCTTGTACACAAATCTGCTGTCCCTTGTTTGGGCTATTGCCGGGCCCACCTGTGTGTAAGTTTGCACTCATGCGTACATCTACACGTACATGTGCTTGTGTGTGTGTGTGTGTGTGTGTGTGTGTGTGTGTGTGTGTGTGCGCTCATCATTTGCTTCCGATTTTCATAAAAACCATTTCTCTGGCCTGGCCACAATTTTGACAAGCCACAAGGAAGGAAAGAAAACCACAAATTAAACAAATCAAGCTAACTAAACAAAATCCAGTAGCATCCCTGGCGGGAGCTACAAAGCTTGCTCACCTGTCGTCTTTACCCATGTTTAAACAATTAAAACTTGCTGAAATGAAACATGTTCTTTGCATGTCTCTAAGTCCTGTAGCCATGATGGTGGAGAGATCCTTTCAACATGTATTCTAGCGATCGTCATGGAAAGATTGCCTCTCTTTCTACTTTTTTCTTTATTTCTGCTGGCTGTGAGAAATGCCCCTGTCCTAAGTCACCTTCATGGGTCCTTGTAAACATGCCTGCATGCTTCATCTACAAATATTGCTGTCCTCCATGAGCCATCATCTTCACACTGCCTTCAGCAAACAGACCGAGGTAGGAGTTCTAAACCCAAGGGGACGTGAGAAAACCAGCTTTATCTTCTTAAACATGTAAACTAACATAGTGCTTATATATGTGTCTATGGTCTGTAATTGGTTATATTTAAACCATATATGATTTATGCATGTAAAGCAAAAAAAAAGTATGAATGTTTAAGTAACAGTATTTCAACAAAAATGTGTCAGTCTCCCTTAAAAGAGGATGGTACGATTCTAGAGTTCACCGGCATACGGTCGTAAAACATTATGCAAGACAGCCAGGTGTCAAACAGGCAAGCTTTTTTTCCTTTTAAATATTATCTTTCAAAACCTAAGGGTTTTGCTAACATTTGCCACAGTAGTCATTTTCCATTTTTGCACTAATTGCTTGTTGAAGCTTTGAGGCTCACATTTCCTTTCAAACAGACCAAGGAGGGGTAGAGGAGAGGAAAAGGGAAGGAAGGAGGGAGAAAAAGGAGAGAGAGAGAGAGTGAGAGAGAGAGAGAGAGAGAAAGAGAGAGAGAGAAAGAGAGAGAGAGACAGAGAGAGAGAGAGAGAGACTGCTACCAGGGAAAAGTTTATTTTTAATAATAAGTGCGCCCAGGCTGTGGAATTTGTGTAAGTTGTAAGTGCTTCAGGCTGGTGGTTAATCCACCACAGGCAACTGGGCAGCCATCACACCCTTGAACAAGTGATAATTGGGTGAAAGGAAAGAAGATCTGGTGTTTGTGGTGTGTGGATCTTAGTGTGTGTGTGTGTGTGTGTGTCTGTCTGTCTGTTTTGGGGGGTAGTGTATGACCATGAGCTGACGTTCATACTCAATTAAATGTCATTACTTCATTATAACATTTTAAACATTCATACAAATCTATCATAAAAAATAGAGGCCGAGAAGCCAAGGATATGGATCTGAGAAGAGACCGAATTAGACGGGTACCAGAGAATATTTCACTACAAAAGTGAAATTATAAACATAAACTGAAAAAACACAAATTATATCTAAAATTGTCTATGTGTTTAGTAAAATAAGGCCTGATGGAGGGGTCTATGACCATAAGCTAAACTTTTGATTTAATGACTGGCTGTGGATACATTGGAATATATACTCACATACATATTGTACACACAATTGAAATAACTACAAATCCTAATGTGCTAGTGAATGTTAATTAAAACATAATTTTTTTTTCTCAATGGCATATTTCCAATCAAGTAAGTCCAAATAGTTGTTAGATTACTTGATTAGAAATTTAATTAACAAGGCCAGCCGTTGGCTAAACAGTACAGAGACTTGCAGAGAAAAACATCACACATCAAAAACCCCATTGTTTCCAAACATCAGTTACCATTTCACATTAAGCAGGGCAGGTCCGACCAGTAATTTGTAATGTAAAGTTATTTTATTATAAATTAAATGTACACTGTATATGCCCTTCCATGGAACAGCAACACTCACACACACACACACACACACACACACACACACACACACACACACACACACACCTCATAACATCTCATCACATCTCTATTTCAAACAAAGGTAATTTGTACTTTTTGTGTTTCTGTTGGTAGCTCTGCCAGAGTAAGGGGTGTGGAGGAGTTGGAGGTGTGGAGCTTACCCTTCGTTGCGGAAGATGGTGCTGAAGCAGTGTCCTAAGCTCCTGTAGCTGTTGGGATCACTCGTCCCTCTCTGGAGCTGAAACCTGACATTAGAAATAAACATGATTTAATGAAACTATTTTTTTAGTATTCTATACTTTTACAGTCACCTGAAAAGCAGATGTGAAGCTACTGAAAAGGTATTGTTAGAGTCAATGAGACTTAGGATTATATGAGAGGATTATACCGTATTTTGACCTCATCTGAATTATCTGATGGCATGTTGATTGCAAGGATGGAATGTTGTTAATCACTAATCTATTTAATTTATTATCCACAATTGCAACCTTTCTGATTGGTGCATCACTGAAGTACAACCTTTCTGATTGGGGCATCACTGAAGTACAACCTTTCTGAGTGGTGCATCATTGAAGTACAACTAGCAAATCTGTACTCCCCCACAGCACCACAAAAGGCCCACTGCAGAAGACACCACGTTACACCCACGACATTACACCACACCACTCCTCTCTCCGATCCCTCACTCTCTTCTTCTCCTCCTTCCTTCTCTGGTGACTGTTCTTCCGGAGGCACCCGCCACAAGCCCCTCTTGAACGTGGGAGAAGTCAAACATTTACTTAACCCTCTCCTTCTCCAATTAGCGGGTGAGCGCTACGTGCCGGCCTCTTGCGTGTCGCCGAGGGTGTGAGGCGGCGGGTGAACAGGCCAGTAACCTGGCGGTTACAGCTCTTCAGCAACGTGTAAACCTTTAATATGATTGAACAGGTTGAGAGCCCTTTTTTTGTTGTTATTGCAGCAAAAACAGCCCAGTAACTTGCCAATAAAGGTTACCAAGCGCTGTGTAAATGTTTTTAAGTGGAGAATGTGAGTAAGGATTGTGTGTGTATGTGTGTGTGTGTGTGTGTGTGTGTGTGTGTGTGTGTGTGTGTGTGTGTGTGTGTGTGTGTGTGTGTAAATGTTTTAATGTGGTGATGAGGGACAGTAATTGGTGTTTGTGCGTGACTGTGTGTTTGTGAGTCTTTGTCTCTGGGTGTGTAAATGTTTTAACATGGTGGTGAAGGAGGGTAATAGATAGTGTGTGAGAGTGTGTGTGTGTTTTCTGAGTGAGTCTTGGAAAATGGGGGCTGATTAGTACTGTGCAGTGTATGGTATATTGTCTTTCATATTAAATGGAAGACTTTAAATGGACATTAAATGGAAGAAAATGAACAAAATGAACGGAGAAGTAAATGTTACTTGATACCACAGAGACATTTCTCATGTAATTAGATTAATTAAAGGTTTCATCCCTTCTTCTTACCACAGCTTTATTGTTATTATTATTATTATTATTATTAATATTAATGGAGAGCAAGAAAGTAGGAGGGACTGGGAGAGATGAGAATGTGTGTGCATCTGTGTGTGTGTGTGTGTGTGTGTGTGTGTGTGTGTGTGTGTGTGTGTGTGTGTGTGTGTGTGTGTGTGTGTGTGTGTGTGTGTGTGTGTGTGTGTGTGTGTGTGTGTGTGTGTGTGTGTGTGTGTGTGTGTGCGCGCGCGCGCGTATCAGTGCGAGTATGTGTGTGTAGGGCAGGAGGAAAGATTCTTCCTCATATGGCTTTGACTGCCGGGTCAGGAGGTCAGCACTTAGTCGTCCAAGCGGGTGCCTGATGGGGCCATAAAGGGCCCATGGTTCCAGCCGAGGGGAGGTGGAGGGCCAATGGGGTGAGGCAACCTTTTATATCGCTCCGCTATCCACCCAGGGTGTCTCTGAAAGAATCGAATATAGTGGATCGACATATATCACTGAACCTGTGACTGAAACCTAGTAAAAAGAACACGAGTTTTGGTCAGGTATCATTTTCAAGGAAGGTAGAGAAGAGGAGCAGGGACAAGAACAAAGCTGACGTTTGGGGGGTGGGGGGGGGACACTGGATATTATGGTATGAGGCCATCAGAAAGTTGGAGTTGGGTGTGGGGAGGGGGTCATGGTGGTTTCAGTGGTAGCCAGGGGGGCACAGACCCGGAAGATTTAAGAGCAGTGGGGCTTGTAAACAAATTTAAATCTAGCGTAATTAAAGGCACATGACTGGAGGGTCAAGAGATGCAAGAAGGCTTTTGGAAGATGTCTACCTCATGTCCAGTCTCTCACCATCTCTCTTCTCTCTCTCTCATGCACACACTTTCTCTCTCTCTCTCTCTCTCTCTCTCTCTCTCTCTCTCTCTCTCTCTTCTTTTAAGCTATTCATTCCTCCTTTGTTACTGTCCATTATTCTCTGCTCTTGCATTCGCTCCCTCTCTCTGTTTCTCCCTCACTGCGACTCCATCCAGTCTTCGGTGGAGCAATGGCAGGGCCGTGCCATGCCGCTCTCCTGCCCCTCTGCTTTGCCTCCTGACCCCGGGGTCAACTCATTTCCTTGTGGCCCTTGCCTACCCCATCATAAAATGGTCCTGCCTAAGGTAAAAAAAGAGAACAGGCAGGGGGGAAAGAGCGAGCAAAAGAGAGAGAGAGAGAGAAAAAAAGAGACTGAGAGAGAGAGAAGAGAAGATGAGAAGATGGGTGGAACCTGGTAGCCTTGAGAGACAAGATGACTACTTTGAGCCCCTGAGCTTTCAGAGGTACCAAACACACACACACACACACACACACACACACACACACACACAGAAAAGCAAGCCGAGGTTTACTGGTTTACACCCTATGATCAGTCCCTATGTGGGCTCCCACTGACAGATAAGGCAGCCTGTGTCTCAGCACTCAGACAGCCTGTGGGTGCCCAGGAGAGCGACGTGGATGCTGGATGTCTGCTTTTATTGGCTCCGCACTTCAGACCTTGGAAGCATGGTGTCCTGTTGTAAACTCAGCAGATGGAGGAAACGGCAGATGGGAGAGGAAGAAAGAGAAAATGGGGGAAAAAGAGAAAGAAATGAAGAGACAAAGACAGATAGAGACAGAAGGAGAGAGAGAAACAGAGTTAGAGAGAGAGAGAGAGAGAGAAAAGGAGAAAGAGAGAGAAAGAGAGAAAGAGAGACAAACAGAGAAAGCCATGGTGCTTCATAACCATCAGTCCCTCTCTCGGCATCCTGTCAGCATCGCAGCAGATATACACCAGCGTGATGACAGCCGTGAGTTCATCTGCACCGCGCCACAGTTCCCAGCAGCCCTGCTTTTATGGGTCGGGCGCGGGTCCCGCGGTCGCCCAGGTGAGGGTGAAGGAGAGGCCAGGCGGCCTCAGAGCTTCTGGGAGCCGGGGGGAGAGGAACGCTCCGGGCCTAGATAAATACCCCCACCCGACCAGCAGCAGCACTCACACCTACCCCCAGTCTCCACCTGACCCAGCGCGCCCAATAAAAGGCACAAGGGCGGAATGGGCAGCCGGGCACAGGGGCTGAGGCAAATGAGTGATGTGGGGGTGGGGTGCAGGGGTGAGGTGGGATGGGGTAGGCAGTGGGTGTTGGGTTGGGGTTGGGGGGGGGGTATTGGGGGAAGGGAGCTGGCGCCCTCCCTCCTTTGGATGTGTTATTTTATAGAGAGCAGCGTGATGTTTCAGGGGCCAAGGGGTGGAGAGGGCGCAGGAGGCCGTGGCCCTCTAGGGGCCCGCAGGGAGTGGCCCCTGCAGTTCAGGTCCCCCCAGAAAACAGGGCGACAGGACAAGAGGATGGGTGAGCCCCAATAATGATGGTGTTAAAAAGAGAAAAGGGCCTGGGGGAGGCTGGGGAGAGGGGGGACTGGGTTGATCAAAAGGCTTCGGGTTTGATTGGCCGGGGTTTTTAAAGGGGCAGGCCGAACGGTTTAAAGAGTCTCTTAAATTTGCCTCGTTAAAAATAAAGGTATTCCCCCAGCTACAGGACAGTGTCAAGGGGTCAAAATTACTGCACTGATCACATAAAAGTGTTTCAACTGAGGTAATCTCATATTAGCGAAATAATGAGTCATGAACAGAATAGAAACGGTGTCAACATAATCAACATAAAAGGCATGTTTTCAGCCATTAAAATTTTCATGGGATTTTCTGCGTCAACCTGCAGTGCTCCCATACCTTCTACCCTAACTCAAAAACAATTATATCTTTGTACATGAAAACAATAAAAAAGTATCTGAAGCAAAGCAAGTGTGATTTTAGTCCAGAGAGTCCCCTCCAGAAGAGCAAGAGGGCCAAGAAAATTGTGATCGGGAGAACACGGGGCAAAGCCTGTTTTCACCCGCAATCCGCCACGTAAGAGAATCCAGAAGGCAGCATTAAAAGAAAATCTATTTTTTACAGCCAGATAGTTAATTTTAATGAGCAGGATCATAAAGATGGCAGAAGTGCATAGGAACTGGTATGGTGGGTTAAAAGCTCGCCTAACCTAAATGATCCAACATGGCCCCAATCACACCCGCGCTCCTCTCCTCTCTGCGCGTTAGATAGGCCCCAAACCAAACACTCGGCGCTGACGCCATCTTAATGAGTGGGCTGGACCAGAACATTAGCTCACTCTGAAGGGGAGAGGAAGCAGTAGGAACCAACGCAATCCATCACGGATGAGGGGCACGCCAACGAAGGGTCGCCCGGCCACTAATCTGAAGGCTACTCGCAGAGCTGAAGTGTGTAAGGCAATCTTATGCGTTGGATTCTTTGTAATTAATCATGTTCACATTAAAACAGAATGACAGAGAGAGAGAATGGTGAATTGGAAAGAGGGAGAGTGAGAGGAAGAGAGAGAGAGAGGGAGGGAGGGAGAGAGAGAGCTGAATTAGGGAGAGAGACTAAGTGATACATGTAGTGTCCAGAGGGTAACACATGAAAAGAAAGAGAGAGAGTGAGAGGGAGAGAGAGAGGGAGGGAGGGAGAGAGAGAGAGAGCTGAATTAGGGAGAGAGACTAAGTGATACATGTAGTGTCCAGAGGGTAACACATGAAACTGGAGCAAGTCCTAAAGAGGGGCAGGACAGAGAGATGAAGAGGCGCTCGAGTGCGTCTGAAGGAGTCAGAAAAGGGCACACAGATAAAGAGGGTTGGTGGGCTGGGGCGAGAGGGGAGATACAGGGGGACGGGAAGTGATAAAAGCCTGGCGCTGATGACCCGGCGGGTAGCCTGGGTCTGGTCTGAGCCAGGCCAGGTTGGGTTTCAGCCACTCCACAGGTTCCCCCTGCACCCAGGGAGGCTGGGTCATGGCCAGCCCAGGTCAAAGAGGCGCGGGGAGGAGGACAGGCCTGATCCCTTACAGGGCCACGGTCCAGTCCACCATGACTACAACTACTCAGCCAGCTAACAAGAGTCAGCAGAATACATCAGGATTCAATATCGTCTTCATGTCCATTCCAGAGGCTTGGCACAAATATACTTATCCTGACAATTTGTTTCGTAAAAAAAGTAGAATAAGTGAGTGGACTTATTCTGGGGCGGTGGTAGTGTAGTGGTTAAGGAGCTGGGCTAGCATGCAGTAGCCTGAAAGTTGTCGGTTCAATTCCCGGCTTCCACCGTTGTGCCCTTGAGCAAGGCACTTAACCCCAAGTTGCTCCGGGGACAATGTGATCCCTTGTAATATAGCTGACATATGTAAGTCACTTTGGTCAAGAAGTGTCTGCTAAATGTAATGTAATGTAATGTAATGTAATGTAATGTAATGTAATGTAATGTAATGTAATGTCTGTCTGAGTCCCGACTGAGGTCCGAAACTGTGGAATGTTCATGTAAGTGACTAACCATTGTTCACATTTTGACAATGAATGCAAAACTGATCGGCGTTATCATTAGAAACAAACCTGGTCTGGGATCTGAGATGGTATGGAAGCATGGGCCCACAGGATCAGGTATGGACCTGTGAAACCTCCTGTTGCGTTGCTTGCCATGTCCCATTACAAGCCAAACTTAAAACAGGCTGTGTGGATGAGGGTGTCACTACAACCACACAAATGCAAACAGGGCGCGATCACGTGCATGATAAATAATAATGTCCCAGTGAGCTGCAATGGCCCATTTTAAGGACGTCATAAAGGACTTGATGAGAACTCGTTTGTCTCTCGCGCCATTTGGACGCCTCCTGGCATTCTACGTTGTCCACCCCTTCCACCTTTTTTTCTCTCTCTCTCTCTCTCTCTACCTCTGTTTCTCTCTCTTTACTTTTTCGCAGCGTGTTTTTCCATGGCCTGGTCAATGTAGGCAGGGGGCAGTGGAGAAGTAGTAACTCAAGGGCTCGAGTTTCAGGCCCAGAGGTCACTGGGGTCAGTCGCTGTCCTCAGCTGTCTCGGCATGACCAGGGCCCTTCGGGCTGCCTGCTGACGCTGGGGGGAGCCTTGCTCATCCCTTTGCCATTTCCTCACATCAAAGTGGCCCCCTGTTTTTTCTTCAGGCAGCTGCAGGGCCAGTCACGGCTGTTCTAATGTAGCAGGTCTCCTGAGGACTGTGCGTCTGTACACAGAGCTGACCCAGCGGCCTGAGGTGATGGCTCTGCTACTGTCTGTGTTTGATTGTCAGATTGGCTGTTGGCCTGAATGGGAGCCATGAGGAAACAAATATAAAGACACATATGGAGGTACTGGTCACGGTGAAACAGAATGCACATGTGCTCTTTCTTGACGGTAGCTGAAGCACTCGTATAGGACTTGTGTTCTTGCTTGTATCAGATTCCAACATTCCACTCTAACCTGATAATGTCCCAGCTCTTCCTAACAGTGAAAACATAGAAAGCCCTACAACATACATATACCTTTACAAATAAATACATATACGCACACACACACACACACACACACACACACACACACATACACACATACATATATATACATGTTACAAGATACAAGAAGATGAGAAGAGAGGACGCGACAGAGGGAGGGATTGGAGAACACAGATGAAAGGAGAGATGTCAGGAGAAAGGGAGGCCTGCCAAGACGAGGAGAAGCTTTGACCAGACACTGGTCATGACCTGATGGCCCATGGCCACTAAACACAGAGTTGGCCCAACGTGGCCACCACAAATCAACTGGTAAACCCCACAGAGCTTTTACTCTGAAACTTGATATTTTACATGTCAATTGTGAAAGTGTGTGTGTGGATATATTTTTTTCAAAGTAAAAATATATACATCTGTTCAGACAATTGCTGTCACAACAACCGAAACGGTTGCATTGATAAATAAATAATTAACATTTCTTGCATAAATTAATATTCCACTCAGCGCCAAGCTCTTAAGCATCACTTTCTGTGAGAGAGGATGTTAGGATAAAATCAGACATGAAGAGCTAAGAGGAAAAACGTGATAAGGAGAGCATGTGAAAAAGATGAATAGAGAAAGAGAGAGAGAAAGAGAGGTAGTGATAAAGGAGTTGAGTATACAAGAGGAGACAGGAAGTGTTGGAGATGGAGGAGGTGTGTGTGCTGACCAGAGGCAGAGTGAGGCGAGAGGGTCTGACCTGCCCTCGTGCTGCTTTAACAGGCTCGGCCAGCTCCCCACTCCGCTAGTGGGCTTTGAGCCC
>NW_027468680.1:14847479-14859979 GCF_046254945.1 Alosa pseudoharengus | reverse complement strand
CTGCTTTTCGATGATATGACGGGATGATGTGTGTGACTTAAATCTTTACACTTACACCCCCCCCCATTTTGAGTTTTTGCTCGAAATTGCACACCGCCTACTAACAATGGCCCTGTTTCCACATACTTTGCCTTATATTCAAGTGCTTGACCTCTTTTGAAAGCAGTCCAAGTAGATTATTTTGGTATCAATAGATTGACTGTGTGATGAACTGTCAAAGAGTGGCAAAGGGTAGAGTGATAGTTTTTTTTTTTAGGCGGTTTTGTACATCTCTGGAAATGACCACATTCTGCCCTCTTGGTCATTTATTTTGTCTGGGAAACACAACTGAGGCCCACTACCAGGTCTTGTGAATCTGTATCTCAAAGTAGATCAATATAGAATGAAATATGAGTACTTTAGACTATTATTTGCCAAGATATGCCTCATGCATTTTGTAAAATGCCCTGGAAACTCCCCATAGGACTTTTGGTTACCCAAAATGCATACTGACAATAAAATGCTTACTGCTTGGTGTAGAAGCAAGACGCATAATCCTGGTCTCAAATGAAAGGTAACACTTTGAGGTTTCTTGTAGACATACTTTTGAATGCATGTCAGGTGTTCTAATATATATATATATTTAAGCGCTTATGTGTTATGGTTTATATAATGTTGTTTTATTTTAATTGGGCTGTTAATTAATTTGACATTATTGTTTATTATTGATATTCTCCTTAATGTAGTCTTAGCATGTTATTGTTTTTATATTATTGATTGAATTGACATTATTGTTTTATTATTGCCTTTCCCCTTTTTTACATTGCTTTTTTTATTAGGCTATTGATTGAATTGATATTATTGTGTACTACAACTATTCTCCTTACTATATTTGACCTAGATTTTAATCTGTTCCCTGTTCATTTTTAAATATTATTATGTTGTTTTGTATTTATATGTCGCTTTGGACAAAGGCGTCTGCTAAATCCATAACCATAACCATAACCATAACCATAATATAGAATGACTACAGAAAATATGGAATGATTACACAAATGTCTCTATTTTTGCATTTTCTTTGTTGGTTCAATGGGTGTGTATAAGATGGACTATACATCTGCACAACGAATATGGATAAAACAACATGAATGTACAATTTCTAGGGATTCCTCCTGTGAATATTTCAATACCCAATATGCTGCATCTACTTATTGCTAAGGGATATACACTGCAGCTAGAAAGTAGGGAAGCACCAAAGGCGGAGGGGGGAATTTTTGATCAAATTTAATTGAGACATAGTAAGATTAATCTGACAATGTAAAGCACTATACAGACATGAAAAATGTTGTCATATGGATTCCTAAGAGTTCAAGCTTTTAAATGGTGTATAATAGTACTATGCTACATAACAATATAGTGCATACAATTGATTTAGAATGTTGGGGGGAAGTGGGGGGCACTGCAATTGTCCCGCCTGCGGGACACCACCCGCAGTGTAAACAGTTGACTTAATAACACAAATTAGCCTAGGTGAAGAGTGAAGACTGATGAACTCAGAATTACACACTTGGACAATGAAGAAATATTATTAAAACCCTGATTAATATCTAATAGGGAAAAAAGCTAAACATAATAAAACAACAGATCAGGATTCCTCCCTGTCCCTCTTGGGCATGCACTGACAAGTTAATAACACTTATGATTAATTAATCCTTTTGTGCCAAGCTATCTCTGGGGAGATTAATATAACATTCTCTGGAGAAGGGCTTGGGAATTACTCCATCTCTCTCTTTCACTTTCTTTCTCTTTCTCTCTTGCCCTCTCTCTCCACTTCTCCTTCTCTCTCAGATCAGAGTCCGGGTCCTGGGCGCTCAAACTCCAGCTTATCCAAAATGCTGCGGCCAGAGTGCTAACCAGAACATCACGATTCCATCAAATCATTCCAGTATTAAAATCACTCCACTGGCTCCTGGTAAAGCAAATAACTGATTTGAATTTGAATTGATTTCTTATTGTTTTTAAATAATCGATGGTCTTTAAATAGATCTATCATCTTTGCTGTTTGGTCATGCCATATGTTTGTTGTGTTATTCTCTTTATCCTTTGAAGCATATTGAGTCTGTACTTGTCATATGAAATGTGCTATACAAATAACTTTTGACTTGACTTGATCTATCTCTGTTTCTGAGATGAAGTGGGCAAAGAGAGAGTGATGCGGAGTGAGAGGGGGGTGGAGTGAACGACCGAGAGAGTGAATGTCTCAGCTGAGTAGTTTTATGCAGCATTAAGTGGCTTATTGGCAGGATAGATTTAATTAGCGTCCCAACCCATCTTCTTCATTGGGTGTCACCAGATACCCAAATATGAATTGTTCTAATTACAGGCCATGCCAATCTAACATAAGTGTCATGAGTTCACAGTATTCACAGAAACACACACACACACACACACACTCTTTATTTAAGTCTTACAAATATACAGTAGCAGATAAATACCCACTAATACACACACACACACACACACACCTTGGAGCTTGAGGAGCAACAAGCTTGAGGAACAACACAGTAAACACGTGTGGGCCTGATTGCCGGGGTAGACTGGACATGGCCCGAGCAGCCACAGATCAAAGGCGAGTGGCAGCCGGAGTCTGGGTGTGTCTGTCACTCATTTACCACTAATGAACTCCATGCTGCTGCCGCCGCCACCACCACCATGTCCACCACCACGCCACGGCAGCTCCCACTCCTGCATCCACACATACACACACACACACATGCATGGACACATGCATGCACGCATGGACACACACACACACACACACACACACACACACACACACACAAACTCAAGAGTCACAGGCATAGACACAGAATCACAAGCAAGCGAACACACACACACACACACACACACACACACACACACACACACATACATACTTTCTCACTCTCACTCACTACCTTCCCCTCTTCATTCCCTCTCTCTCTCTCCCTCTCTCTCTGTCTCTCATTTCCCGCTACAGCATGAGAATGATCACATCCCAAAGAGTGGAGGATGGAAAAAAACATAACCGGGCAGGCGGCTCACTGAAAGGCTTTTTTAAGTGAGTGCGCTAAAAGAGAGAGGAATGAACAGAGCAGACATGGGAATGGAAAAAGAGGAAGAAGGGAAGAGAAAGAGAGAGAGGGAGAGGTAGAGAGAAAGGGCAAAGAGGTGGAGGGAGAGAGAGAGAGGGAGAGGTAGAGAGAAAGGGTGAAGAAGTGGAGAGAGTGAGAGAGGGAGAGAAGGAGAGAGAGGGAGAGAGAGAGAGAGAGAGAGAGAGTCTGTGCAGGGAGACCTTTTCGAGCGAGACTGCGCGCTGTGCGGAGTCGACTCTTAATAGGTCATAAGTCTTAGCCATAAAAGTAACTGAGGGTTGCTGAGAGTTATGAAGTACAAACGGCCCCGGGGAAAGCAGCGCCGCATCTGAAAAACCTTCAATCATTACACACACACACACACACACACACACACACACACACACACGATAGTCACTCATGCCTATTAGAAACATGCACTTCACCCCTACACACAGGCAAACAATACATACCCCTGCCTATTAGATACACATTTGAATTCCCCTGTTCCACACATTACATTCATCACCGTAACTAAGTGTGTACTTTACATATATTTGACACAATCACTTTCTTTCACCCTAACTCAGTCACCCTCTCACACACACATACATGCAGTAGTAGAGCAGGGTGAAAGAAGAGTTCCCCTGTTGCATCGTGGGATTTCCCTGGCTGTCAGCACATGCTACTGTTTAATCACTGAGGACACAAAAAACCTTTGGCTCTCACACACACTTCACACTACTCCTTCTCTCCCACTCACTCACTCCCTCCCTCCCTCTGTCTCTTTCTCCCTCCCTACCTCCCTCCCTCACTAATTCTCTCTCTCTCTCTCTCCACTTCCCTACCCGTCTCTATTAACACCCCCCCACCCTCTTGTTTTAAAAGAAGACGAGGAGGAGGAAGAGGAGAGGAAGTAAGATAAAGAAAAAGGAACCGGTCATCTGGTTGGTGTTTGCAGCAGAGTTGTTACATCTGACAGGGACAAATACAGTTGGATTCCATAGCTGAGCCAAAGCCTTTGTCTCACAACTGTGCTGGCACATTCAATCACCTGAGAATGCTTTAAGTGGGAGAAACACATGAGGGCGCACACACACACACACACACACACACACCTGTGTGGCGGCCTGTCCAACAACATCACCACTCCATTTGAGACCTGGACCTTTTTTCTCTCAGAGTGTTGCCACAAGTTATGAATTTGAATTACATGGCTTGGTTGGCATGACGACAGCAGCTTGTCTGCGTCTGTGAACAAATTTGCCCACATCGGAGCGGCCCTCCTGCCTTCCTGGGGTGCGTGGCTTGAGCACACATGGGAATTTTTGGCACTGGTTGGAACATTTCCCCCAAAAACATACGTGACAAGGAGGAACATATGGAGACCTGTCTGTGCCAGGAATGTAACATTCAACGAATGAAAAATGAACAGCCAATTTCTTTTTTTTTTTAAGTAGCGAGAGAGTGCTCTTTATCCATATGAAGAATGAATATACACCTTAAGATGCCCAAAGAGTCAAGGGTCTCTCTCTCTCTCAAAACTGGGCATATCTCCTGAGGGCAGAAGCATTCCTAATGGTCTGATAGAGACTCGTACATCACCCTGATGAGATCATTATCCGAGGTTGGTTTTGGCCTGCGCCGTCATCATAGAAATGCTCCCACGCAGACGTGCGAAAGAATAACACCGCTGTAACGCTCGGTGATTGCTCAACACTGTGCAGGTGCCATCCATCATGTCACCACGACAACCCCGAGGATGAATTTCCCAGCAACCCCCACACTGTAAGATGTCATGGGGGTAGTTAGCGTGATGAGGATCACTGAGGGTGTTACACACGGTTAGCCTATGTGGAATATGATTGATGAGTGATTTCACAAATTGTTAGTACTTGGCGTATAAATTATTTACAAAAAAATAAACGTAAAAGTACAAGCAGTAGCATTTTTATCTGTAATCTGTAATGCACAGTATTTTTACACGCATGCACTCTTTATTACATTACTGCACGCACATTCATTCAGTCTGTAACTATGCTCATTTGGGGAATCTCCCATAGGCTCTAGTCCATTCCATGACTCACCTTTCATTTGTAATTAAAATCCCTCTGCTGAAATGTGAGGATATTTTCCATTGGACCTAGAGATGATCTCTTCTGCCTCCGAACTCGATTAAAGTCAGATGGAAGAGTCATTCTAGTGTATGCTTGACACCACTGCAGATCCACTGTCTGTGGGAGTAGCTATAGTTGCCAAGGGTTCAGGATTTGGGCAATTTGTAATTGGGCAACCACTGTAGCTGTGGATACAGACTGCTGTAATTGATGAGAGCCATCATTCAACAGTGGCGCTTGTTCAACAACGTTTTTTTTATTATTATTGGACAACCGCCGAGGATTCAGGTGTAATTGGGTAGCTGTGGATAGAGACTGTTGTAAGTGATTTTTGTTTTGTTCTTTGGAAACATGCTCTTGATAGTGATTAATCCTACCCGTCACACCTACCTAACTTCCAGTTAAATGTGCAGAAACAGCTCAAACAAGCAGGGACGGCTCTGAACAAACACGCCTACCACCTACCTTTACAACTCACACGGAATATTATGACTGACGTGTCAGGCCCTTCATGAGTCCCTTTTCATTTGTCAAGCGTCAGTCTGCGAGTGCAATCTTTACAGCCAGCATTATCAATCAGGAAATAAACGGACATGAGGTGTCATGTGCTGTATCTTTGCACACTGTGCATACCGAGTGTGAGTCTGCGTGAGAAGATCATTAAACGTGTTGTCACATGCATGAACAAACTATCACCGCTATGCTTTATTCGGCAAAGCCAAAACAATTTCTGGAATATGTAAAACAGATATATAACACAAATAATGGAAGATTTCTACTAAGATCATGTTGAGCAGAGTACTTACAGTATTTACTGAGTCTCAGTAAATACTGTATCAGTGCTCACATGATCACCGTATACGGAGCACAGAGCCTGAGCACAACTCCCATGGCCCTGAACTCACCTCTGAGAACACCCGTACATCTACCTGCTTCATCTGCTGTGGAATGCCAAACTAACTACTGGAGAAAGAGAGAGAGAGAGAGAGAGAGTGAGAGAGAGAAAGAGAGAGTGAGCAAAAGAGAGAGAGAGTAGGTGAAGTGTGAAGCCTACATACCGTGACTAAGTCAACGAGCCTTTGCTTATGAAAGGAAGTGCGTCTTTGACACATTAAGGGAACAAGTCAACTACAGAAACAACTACAGAAATGAACAAAAACACTATGAATTAGGAAGAATGAAATTGAAGTTGAATATTTTTTTCGCAACAATACGCAAGAATCTAATGTCACTAAATACACTACTCACAAAAAGTCAGGGATATTCGCCCTTTGGGTGAAATTTCAGGATGAACCTAAAATCCACTGTAACCTTACAGGTGAACTTAAATGTGACCTTACTTTTTAATGTGCATGTCCAACAGTGTAATGTTTCAGTACTTTCTGTACTGAAACATTACATTTCACCCTAAAGCCAGATATCCCTAACTTTTTGTGAGTAGTGTATGTAAAACCCAACCAATCCATCTCACATACAAGTTGCAATTGAAAGTAGTCACATTTATAAATGCATCAATGCAATAATTAATTGTAGTCTCCAGAGTTGGACGTGCAACGACACTAGGATAATGGATGGTTAAAGGTGCCATGTGTAAGAAAAAAGGTAAAAATATCCAGAAAATGAGCTACACGCATCAAAAGAATGAGAAGAAATAAGGGCGATTATGTGATTTAAAAAATGACAAGGTATAGTGCTGCAGAGATATCAACCTGAATTAGCATGCTAAATTACTAGCCACAGCCCGACAGGTGTCATAATACCAGTTTCGGCCATGGGAGGCGGTATGCGGGCAAAGTAACCGCCAGCCAAACTGCAATTCACGTTTCTCGGTTGTTACTCTAGGGTAGACCAACTCACTTTCTGGAGGTATACTGCCCCCATCTTTTATGGAATGTGGAGTATGAATTGTTTTTTTGGTGGACATTACACATGGCACCTTTAAGGGAGCAGATGAACACGGTTGGCACGCAACATATCAACAAACAGATATGTGTTTGACAACATATTCAGTTTTTCAGAATTGACAGCTTCTAAAGAAAACACTTGCTTATGACTGACCCATGAACTCCATGACGACTTAAGGCAGATGGGAACAATGTGTTAGAGAAGTGGAAGCTTTGATAAGTTTTAGATATTCTGTGTTCTAGCTACCTTTGGTCAGTATCCATGGCCACTGTCATAACCCAACCCAGAGCGTGTCTCCACTCCACAGTGATGGTCAGTTGGTCCTGGTCAATGGTGGATACAGTGTTTCCTGCAGGGTTTTGTTTTTAGCAACAGGGGCAGGCCTGTCCACAAACTCCAGGGACAGAAATACTGATGGCAGACCTGTCCTCCGTCTGATTCATGTGGACATTACCCCATACATTATTATACCACATTTCAATGCTTGACTAACTGCAAAACATATACTGAACATAGTTCATAACCATAGTTTGTTTGCTGAATGGAACAGGAAATCCCTTCCTTTCTTTGGGTATATAGCCCATGATCTATTAACTGTGGGCTATCATAGTGAGTGCATTTTAAAAAGAAAAATTCCCAAACTATGTGCTGTTGCCACATTTGTAATGTCGCAATGCCATTTACCTTCATCACTAGCCTACTAGTCGATATCCTATACATTTTGCCTGCATTGAAATGAGCTGAGTGTGTGAGTTTTGTGTATCAACTGTAACATGCAATAGCCTGCAATTTCTATGACAGTAACCTAGACAGGCTAATTTCTGACATCACTTGGCTATGAATGCATTATTTATGAAGTAAAGAAAATGAAAGAACAGCTTTACGCATTTATTCTTAATTTAAATTAGGAGGGCACTCAGAGAGCATACAGTAGGTTTTACTTTCATGATCATTGTGAGAAAATACCCTATGGAAAATATGGTGTATCTTGTGATGTTGGCGGAAAAGCAAAACAAAATTCATGCAGATGCCCTGTGAATCTGATCCAGTCCAAAACTTGTAGAGAAGAAGTGAGTGAGAGTGAGAAGTGAGTGGCCCACGCTTCACCAAGTGTCAAGAAACGCAGGCCAGTAATGTTTTGCCTTATCATACAAATCAAACCAATCAACCAACAAACAAACAAACAAACAAACAGGGAGAAAGAGAGCTCAATTGACATAAAAAAAGGAAAAGGTCTACATTTCTCTTCAAATTAACACATCTAAGATGGTAACACTTTAGGGAACACTTGATACCTATTAATAGGCCTACATAACCAACATGCATTAATGCTCAATAAGTAGTTGGCCTTGATCCAAGGTTATCGATATATTGTATGGATCGAAATAGAAACATCTTAATATGTCACTATTCTGTCATTCAGATATTGAATTAAGTGTCAATAAACTTTCTGTTTTGATCCATACAATATATACAAGTAACTTTAGATCAAGGCCAACTAGTTGCTTATGATAGATTTACCAAGAATAAATGACCTATCGAGTAAGAATAAGAAATTGTTTAATACAGGCATAATAAATAAGCAATGATGCTTAATACAGATCTTGTTGAGCATTAATACATACACATATTAGTAATGTATTAATGGTTAACATGTGTTCACTAAACTAAAATGTTATCGTTGGTACATACATCACCTCATCTATGTGCTTGAAATGATAAATTTGTGATTGCGATGACAATTTCACACACTGGTATTCATTATTGTATAACAGGTAAGGTAGGAGCATATGACCATCGTCTTGTTCAATTATAGTATTTCATTGGTACTCAAAGGTTTGTTAAGGTCTTTCTACACTGAGCTGTGTAAATAATTTGGGCATTTTAAAGCATCACATAGTATATAATAGTTTCCATTGTTCATAATTTCCAACAAAGATGAAACATGACACTGTTTTGTTGTTGCTGTTTTTCTAAACAAACAGTAGCGTGACACTGCAGAACATAACTGTGGTTATTTGCAAATCTCCTGGTGATGCTGTTAATATCACAACACTGAACAACTGTCTGGTAATCAGATCGGACACCATAGGATACCGCAGTTATCAGACCCACCATCACAGCGGTTTACCACTGCTTCCAACAACAGGAAGAACAACGTCAGTTGAGAAAGAGAAAAAAAGATAGAGAGAGAGAGAAAGAGAAAGAGAGAGAGAGAGAGAGAGAGAGAAAGAGAGAGAGGTCAGAGGGAGCCAGAGGTCTTGGTGGGCCACAGCATGAGCTGTAAAGCTTTAGTGGGGGCCCACGATCTGTTAACAGCAGCCTGACACTCACACAAAAGAGAGCTGTGATCACCTCCAGGGTGAGCCCTCCCTACCTTTAACACTCTCTCCCTCTCTCACTCTCTCTCTCTTTCTCTTTCTGTGTCTCTCTCTCTCTCCCCTTCTTGCAGTCAGCCTCGCTCCTCAGTCTTCCATTGCTTAAATCAATCCCTCAGTAAACCTATCTACTTCCCTCTGCCTCCACTGTCATCTCCTACATTCCACTGCTTCACATCTCTCTCTTTCTCTCTCTGTCTCTTATGCTCTTTTCCTTCCTTCCTTCCTTCCTTCCTTCCTTCCTTCCTTCCTTCCTTCCTTCCTTCTCCTTCTCCTCTCCACGCCATTCTTCAGGCGGGAATGTGTCCTCCCAGCGTGTGGCAATCCTTCATCCTACCAAGCGCCTGACAAGAGCTGGGCCATTACTGTCACCTAGTGGAGAGGCGCGACAGAGATGAGAGGGGAGGAGACGAGAGGGGGGAAAGAAGGACAAAGGGCAGAGTGCGAAAGCGACACCCATGTCCAATGAGCAAAACGTCTCAGATCGACATCATTTTGGAAGGAAAGAGGGAACCCTGTGAGGTCACCATGGCGAGAAGAAATGAGGTCGGTGTCATGTGATTCCTTAACCCTTAAAGGTGTAGGTTTTTGAACATTCTAAGTTCCGCAACAATTGAAGGTTCTAAAATATTCTATGTTGAATTCAATGAACCCAGATATTCTTTAGAATGTTAATTTCCCAACATTCCCGTCACACCAGTGTGACGGTACTCCTTTAAGGGTTAAGAAGGATACAAAAACAGAGAAAATAGCCAAACACAATGATGTCCAGATCACAAGATCTTAATTTTGTTAGAGGATTCCTTCTAGTCAAGTCTCGTGTTCAATAAATACAATGCAGTGCCCTCTGTCCACAGCCCATTACATACTGAGACACTGATGCAGTCTCCTCAGGTCTAATCCTCTCACTCCACAGATCTGTGATGAACAGCATCCATTTCCTAATGCAAGTTCCATCGTGAAAAGTCCCTGGTCAATCACTAGGAGCACTTCTATTGACCGTTCACTTCCTGTCCAAAAAGTCACCTACAGTCCATAAAAGCTGATAATGATGCTGATTATGGGCCAGTAAATTCTGTAATTACTCGTTAACGCCCCACGTCCCTCTGGTGGACTGTGGCTTTGCCCGTGAATGGGGCCACAGGGAGCTGTACATTCCTGGAGGTAGAGTGTAATCCCTGCAACGCCAAAGTCAGAGGTTCAAATCCCGCGGGGAGCAGCAGACCTGATAAAACTGTGTGTTCGCCACATTAACACGACGCTTAGGTGACACGCCGAGCAACACTGTGCAACTCCCGTCAATTTGTATGAAGATTTGAATAATGCCCTTCTAATGCAGAAGAAGCAAGGAAAATATTCTACTACCGGTACATCAAGAAAGTTTCCAAAATGGTATAAACACCAACATAGTATACTAATCAAGAAAACCGAGAGTTCATAGGTCACAGTTGAATGATTAACGAAACATGGTCATGTCACAAGCACTATGCAGCTAATGTGACATCTCAGTATTCTGTATGATTCTGGAGCATGTAAGTAAGCATTATTGAGTTATAGAGGGCGGTGTGGTGTTTGGGACTTGAGGTCTGCGCTAGACGAATCTTCGAGCAGTGTACGAGTCAAGAGGGAGTCAGTCATCTGCCAAAGGCCAGCCTGGAGATAAACACAAAGTGGCCACAGAAGAGTAGAGCAGAGGAAGAGCTCTCAGTCCGCGGTGTGTTCTCAGTGTGTTCCCAGAGGCAACATTTTGCATTTGCTCTGACAGAGAGGACCTCTTCACAATAACCGTAAGCAACATTAAGAAAGAACATTCGTTTGAGCACAGACAGGTGGATGTGACCGAGGAACACAAAGTCTCTTTGAAATGATCTGATCGATAAAGCAAAAAATAGTAGTGATG
This sequence comes from Alosa pseudoharengus, assembly GCF_046254945.1. Lineage (NCBI taxonomy): Eukaryota > Metazoa > Chordata > Actinopteri > Clupeiformes > Clupeidae > Alosa > Alosa pseudoharengus. The sequence continues at coordinate 14,848,587 of NW_027468680.1, read as the reverse complement.
GGCAGATGAAGCTTTGCTGAACCACTAAACCACAGCAGTGTGAAGCTATTGACACTAATGAAAAAATCCAATATGGCTGCCACATGTAGATTTTTCTACATAAAAGTCCTTACCCAAAATATTGGTTTGCTAAGGACTTTTTCTGAAAAACGACAGTGTGGCGGCCATCTTTTTGCTTCTCACCTAGTGTCGCTAGGTTCACACTGCTGTGGTTCAGTGGTTCACCAAAGCTTCATTTGCCCATCACTAAAAAATAGGCTATCACATGCATACTGCAAGGAGCCATTACTGTAGTATCTAGAGAGAGAATTTACAATTCATTCAGAAGTGCAAGCACACAGCTGACACATCAAGTCAAATTGTCACACTACGGCATCAGCAGTAACGTCAGTGGTCACATTTTCCTGACAGATAGCCCGAGACCAACACTTCCAGCGTCATTACGGCTTTAAGAACGCATGGCCCCCCCAAGACAGCTGGCCTAATGAAATTCAAGTGCACGAACGCAAACAAGAGGCATAACTCTGTAATGAGAGGGTCAGGATCTCGCCACTGGACGCGCTCCAACTTCCCCGCTTTGTCTGTTTCATCTTTTCGTCCTGCAATTTCTCAAAACGGACCTACACCTTTGACAGGAGCTCGACTGATGAGATGAGTGTTGCTGTGTGTGTGTGTGTTTTTTTTTTCTACCCACACTGGAAATTGCAGAGCTGTGGATGTGCTGTGTGCGGTGAGGAACGGGAGCGGGTGATTTATGGACCGAGCCCAAGAAGAGAGACCAAGAAAAGTGAGAGAGAGCGAGAGATAGAATGGTCAGTGACGAAGCAGTCCTAAAAAGCCAGGGCAGAAGCTTTGAGAAACCCCACAGGGTCTGGAAATAGCCTGCTTTACATGGAAATGATGGGGTAGGAGGCCCAGGCAGGCCAGGGCCCTGGGAAGAAGACAACGCTGCTGGGAAGTCACACAGGAATCGGTCCAAGCGCCCTGTGGCGTTGACTCTGAGGGGGGTAGGACATCCCTGCTCAAGCTAGTCACCTAAAGGCTTTAACGTATCACCTACTGAGGTTAAGCAGGCCAATAGGTCATGGTATTAAGACAGGTACACAGG
>NW_027468680.1:14819979-14834979 GCF_046254945.1 Alosa pseudoharengus | reverse complement strand
AGCCATATAAATAGCATATACCATATAGGATGCCTGTGCATGCTGTAGGTTACGGGTTCACACACACACACACACACACACACACACAGATCACACGCACACAGATCACACGCACACAGATCACAGAAAGTGGGAGACTAAACTCTGTCTCCCACTTAGTTCTCACAGGTTTGTATATAAAATTCAATTCAGTGCATTTGATTTCAAAATCAAGCCCATCTGTGCCACAACATATAATGTTCTAAAAATATACAAACAAGTACAAATGTATTTGCCTCCCTACTCTCCCACTAACCCACCCATCAGCCCCTCCCCTCGGTCCCTCTCAGAGAGACGCCAAACCTATGGTCTTGGCATTTCTCATCGCAGTGTTTGTCTTCCACTCCAAATGAATGGCAGATGCTAGCAGGGCAGGAGAGAAGACAGCAGCAAGGTCTTTCTCAGTATGTCGAGAACACACACACACAGAGAGAGAGAGAGAGAGAGAGAGAGAGAGAGAGAGAGAGAGAGAGAGAAAGAGAGAGAGAGAGAGAGAGAGACTGAGACACACACAGGCACACACATGCACGCACACAGATTCCACCGTCTGATATATTATTGCGGCAATTTCCATTTGATTAGGAGCAGACCAGGCCGCTAACCATCAAGACTAAGAAGATAAGGATGCAAGAATGGCGGCAGGAAGGGGGTGCAGAGTATGAGTGTGTGTGTGTGTCTGTGTGTATGTGTGTGAGAGAGAGTGTGTGTGTCTGTGTGTGTGTCTTTGTGTGTCTGTGTCTGTGTGTGTGTGTGTGTGTGTGTGTGTGTGTGTATGTATGTGTGTGAGAGAGAGAGTGTGTGTGTGGGTGTCTGTGTGTGTGTGTGTGTGTGTGTGAGAGGGAGTGTGTGTCTGTGTGTGTGTGTGTGTGTGTGTGTGTGTGTGTGTGTGTGTGTGTGTGTGTGTGTGTGTGTGTGTGTGTGTCAGTGTGCGTGTGTGTGTGTGTGCTACTCAACCACACTCAGTACCTGTCCAATGGAGCAGCAGTGCAGTTAGCAGTGTGCATCTCTTTGCACCCTCAGACCTCACTGCAGAAAAATGTTCACACAAGACCGGACCAATACAGACAAGTCACATTATTCATCACTTCTCTCCCTCTTTCTGTCACACACACACACACACACACGCACGTCCTGTGAGTGCCGTAGTTGTGAAGCCTTTCTTGAAAGTGCCTCTGGAGTTCCAGCCAGTTTCCCATGGCCTGTCAGTAACATGGAGTCATCGCCTCCCTCGTTTACCGCACCCCCCCTCCTCTCTCTCTCTCTCTCTCTCTTCCTCTGGCTCTTCTCCTCTGATCCCTCGCTCCGCGTTCTCCTCTCCTCCCCACCCAGCTGCAGCACCGCTCTGATTGCCTCTGATTTGGGTTAAGTGATTATTACCCTACTGCGGTCGCCGAGGAGGAACTCACTCCCCACTGGCGAGAAACAGGATAGCACCGGCGTGCGTGTGCGCGCACACACACACACACACACACACACAAACACACACACACACATGCAGTAACATACACAGAGACTTATGTCTACACACAAATATACTGTACACAGACACACATACACACACAGAAACATAATGTCTAAATACAAACATACCGTGTACACGGACACATTTTGCAAAAATATAGGCACAAGCACACAAATGCAGATGTAGGCCATACAGTACAGACACTGATATGCATGTATGCTGTGCTGGCCCAAAGCACACGCACACACACAAAACAATTCTCTAACCTTTCTCTTTTTCTCCATCAATCACTACCACACACACACACACACCAACATTCTTTGTTTTTGGAAAGAAACAGAGAAAAAAGACACACAAATTTATTTCCCAAATTGAAACATACAGACAGACTGTTCACTTACACAACATTTTCTCTTCTCTGCGCGCACACACACACACACACACACACACACACACACACACACACACACACACACACACACACACACACACACACACACACACACACACACACACACACACACACACACACACACACACACACACACACACACACACACACACACACACACGTTCATGTTGCTTTTGGCATCAGGGCACACTTGAGTTAAAGCTCTGACTCTAAGGCAACACCACATTTAGTAGTCCTATGCGCCAGCAACCGTCTGATTGGCTATGTGGCATGACAAGTTCTCGGTCTGCTTATCAAACGGCCAAGTACGGGGAAAACAAAAACCGCTATACTAAATACCCTAATAACAATATTACAGGCAGGCAAGACTCAAATAGCGCATATCTTCTCCCTCGTCTCTCCTCTGAATATGCAAAATTACAAACGCAAATCCAAACCAGCTGCCTTCGGCCCTGAAGACTTACCGAGAACATCTGAGAACCATTGCAAACAATAACAATTGTAACTATTAAAATACTCTTACATTTTCAGCTCGTTCAAGATTACCTGCATATATCTTACTCACTTTATGACCAAAAAGGGCAGATGAACCACAATCTATGAACAAAGTGAGGAGATATTTCATTGTACACTCAGTGTAAGTCTGCATGTTGAGGATTGTGTACAAAAAAAAAACAACCTTAATTACAACACTCCAATTTCAACCTCAATGTTTGGAAACGTACTGGCTAGAAGGGTGTTCACTTGATTATAAATAAATATGGTCACATCCAGCATATATGGACAAAAGAAGCCACTAGCGTTAAAATGAACTGCGCTGCTTAACACGATTACAACCCTATCAAAGAGACTTGTGTTTTTCCCAACCTTGTACACAATTTCTAAAGGTTTCAAAGATTTAAATAGTCTGAAATAAAATATTCTGATGCTTTTATGAGGAAGTACATGTAGTATTAAACTACCTGTAGACAATATAATTGCTAGACATAATTTAGGATACTAAAATAATCACAGACTACAGACAACTGTACCTTTAACTATTATCTTATTAAATTGTTGTGACTATGCTATTACAAATTATCCCTACTTTTAATTTTAGCAAGCTATGCTGGATGTCTAAAACTACTTACATTTAAAGATTCCCTAGTCGTTCATACTAAATGGATCAATTTGATTTCATAAACTAAATTTTACTGTTTCTAGTTAATGACTATTATATAATACTGTGTGCACGTGGCTTTGGCAGCAATGACCTCACACATGCCTACCTATAAAACACATTTATAACGTGATTCGGGAGGGAGAGAGACAGACACACAGAGAGAGAGAGAAAGAAAGAAAGAAAGAAAGAGGAAGGGATAAATAGACAGAGAGAGAGAGAGAGAAGAGGGACGAGGGATAGAGAATGTGAAAAGAAGGAGAGAAGAGTGATAGGATTAGGGGTGGGGGAGTGGTAGAGGCACACACACATTTATGACCCCTGGGTAAAATACGTGTGGATGTATAATTCTTCAGGCGTTCACAGCGGCGAGGTTGGCTGCGCCCAGAGATGAGGCCGTGTTATTCCTCTCCCTCTTTCCCCATATCACAGCTCCAGATTTACAGCATGGCTTTCATCACTTCCTCTGGGGCCACACACACACACACGCACGCGCATGCACACACGCACGCGCGCACGCACACACACACACACACACACACATGCATGCACACACGCACGCGCATGCACACACACGCGCGCACGCGCACACACACACGCGCACGCACACACACACGCGCACGCACACACACACGCGCGCACGCACACACGCGCGCGCATGCACACACACACGCGCATGCACACACACACACGTGCGCATACGTGCACACATACACACATACAAAGGAGGAGGCTATGATGTGCTTTATATCACAGCAATAGTTTATAATCTCGTTACAAATACACACACATACACATACAGAATATTATATATTCAGCACATATTCAGATGTGCTCCGACCCTTGATGGCAGTTATAGTATTCGCTTGGATAGAAGAAGATTTCCTAATGGCTAAAAAATCCCTTTTCTGTTCATACAGAAAAAAAAACTACAGCCAGCCTGCATTACGATTACTATACATTTATAACAGAACTGCAATTACTAAAAAACATGCGTGTATATCCAGTTGTGTGTATAACTGTGTGCATTCCACGCTGGTGTTAAAGCCAGAGATATGAAGGAAATGAGAGAAGGAGAAAGGAAAGGAGAAACTAAGTATATGTGGGTGCATGTGTGTGCATATGTGTGTGTATGAGTGTGTGTGTGTGGGGGATAGGGGGAGAGAGGCCGATAGAGAGAGAGGAAGAGGGAGTTCATGTGTGTGCATATCTGTATGTATGAGGATGTGTGGAAGAGATAGTGTGTGTGTGTGTGTATGTGTGTGTGTGTGTGTGTGTGTGTGTGTGTGTGTATGTGTGTGTGTGTGTGTGTGTTTTGATCTGGAGCTTTGATACCTAAAACAGATGAAGAATGCAGCCGTACAGTATGGTGCCATAATGTTTGCATTTTTCTGAGTGGTAATTTTCAGTGCTTATTAGTTTGTGTGTATATCACAGGCCCTGATCAACCTTCTACTCCCTCAGCATCTCAGCACATGATCTGAGATACTGCAAGCACATGGAGGCCACACACACACACACACACACACACACACACACACACACACACACACACACACACACACAGACACACACACACACACACACACACACACACACACACACACACACACAGCTGAGGGGAGAATCACCCAGAGGAACAGTGGGAATCTCCCCTGTATTTATTTAAACTTTCCCGACTGCTCTCCCGTTTCTCCAGGGCCATTTTTCACTCTGCCGTTCCTCTCATCCTCGCACCTCTAAAAACACACCCTTCTGTTTCTCCCTCGCTCTCATAACCCCCCCTATCTCCCATCCACAGCCCACCCGACCCCTCCGATCTGCAGTGAAGGTGCCCTGCCACAACCTGCCCTCACCCCTGGAGGTCACACTAAGGTTGTGATCTTTCCTACCCTCACCTCCACTCTCCAGGCCACGCTGAACCTGCTTATGCTGTTGTCTTTAGTGTAGCTGAGAGAGTGTGTGTGTGTGTGTGTGTGAGTGTGTATGGGGGGGCTTTCATGGTGGAGATGAATCTGTGAGAAGAGAGAAAGAATGTGTGTGTGTGTATGTGAACGCATTACTAGAACTGCTGCTGTTGTTTCATCTTCCCCTGTGAATCCTACTCTGGATGTTTACACGGGGCAATAAATGGATCGTTCTACACCTCTCGTTCTCTCTCCCTCTCTCTCTCTCTCCCCCCCACACACACACACACACACACACACACACACACACAGACACACACACAGAGCTGGTCTCTTTCTCTCCCCCCCCCCTCATCACACATGCACTCAAATACCCACATACACACACTCTCTCCCCCTATCTCTCTCACACATTATATGCACACACACACACTCCCTCTCCCATACACACACACACAATAAAGGGATGTTAAAAAACATATTTGAATCTTGATGTCATGACCACCAACATGGACGGGTGTTAGTTTATGAGGCTTGCACATGTGTGAGGTAAGATTCTCCCTATTTATGTCTCTCTGGCTGTCTTTCAACCACCGTTCTCTGTCTTTCATTCACACACACACACACACACACACACACACACACACACACACACACACACACACACACACACACACACACACACACACACACACACACACACACACACACACACACACACACACAGACACACACACACACACACACAGAAACACACACACAGAGAGAAAGACACACAAACACAAACATGCACAAATACACTTGTTTCCATGGAGACGCCCACGCACTCCCACACAAACACGAACGCGCACTGATACAACACCAAACCTCCTCTTGGTGAGGACAGGGGGAGTCCGGGGTATGTGTGTGGGACGGCTGGACGACCGGACGGCCTAGTCGGAGGGCAGCGGTGGAAAGAAGAGGACGTCTTTATGGGGTCCAACTCCCCGTTCTCCAGTAAAATTCACACCAGCGCGGCTGCATCAGCCACGGCCACGGCCAACCATAACAAGATCCCGGCACGTGGAGGAGCTATCCAAACACGCAGGATTCAGAGGCTGGAGCAGACACCAGGAGAGGGAGAGGAGAGAGGAGGAGAGAGGAGGAAAAGACAGAGGGAGAGGAGAGAGGAGGAGAGAGGAGAGGAGGAAAAGACAGAGGGAGAGGAGAGAGGAGGAGAGAGGAAAAGACAGAGGGAGAGGAGAGAGGAGGAAAGACAGAGGGAGAGGAGAGAGGAGGAGAGAGGAGAGGAGGAAAAGACAGAGGGAGAGGAGAGAGGAGGAGAGAGGAGAGGAGGAAAAGACAGAGGGAGAGGAGAGAGGAGGAGAGAGGAGGAAAAGACAGAGGGAGAGGAGAGAGGAGAGGAGGAAAAGACAGAGGGAGAGGAGAGAGGAGGAGAGAGGAGAGGAGGAAAAGACAGAGGGAGAGGAGAGAGGAGGAGAGAGGAGGAAAAGACAGAGGGAGAGGAGAGAGGAGGAGAGAGGAGAGGAGGAAAAGACAGAGGGAGAGGAGAGAGGAGGAGAGAGGAGAGGAGGAAAAGACAGAGGGAGAGGAGAGAGGAGAGAGGAGGAAAAGACAGAGGGAGAGGAGAGAGGAGGAGAGAGGAAAAGACAGAGGGAGAGGAGAGAGGAGGAGAGAGGAGAGGAGGAAAAGACAGAGGGAGAGGAGAGAGGAGGAGAGAGGAGGAAAAGACAGAGGGAGAGGAGAGAGGAGGAGAGAGGAAAAGACAGAGGGAGAGGAGAGAGGAGGAGAGAGGAGGAAAAGACAGAGGGAGAGGAGAGAGGAGGAAAGACAGAGGGAGAGGAGAGAGGAGGAGAGAGGAGGAAAAGACAGAGGGAGAGGAGAGAGGAGGAGAGAGGAGGAAAAGACAGAGGGAGAGGAGAGAGGAGGAAAGACAGAGGGAGAGGAGAGAGGAGGAAAAGACAGAGGGAGAGGAGAGAGGAGGAGAGACAGAGGGAGAGGAGAGAGGAGGAGAGACAGAGGGAGAGGAGAGAGGAGGAAAGGTGAAGGGGGACAGGGGCTGGTTGCTGTGAGATTACACGTTATTACATCCACATATCAGGATCTCTCTTTCTAGCTCTAATCATTCCTCGCTCTCTCGCTCTTTCTCTCGCTCTGTAATTTGTCTCTGTCTCTCTCTCTCCCACTGAGTCAGTCAGTCAGTCACTCACTCACATTATTTCTTGCCAATGTTAAACAATGTTTTTTTTATGCTAACCTAGAACCAATAGAGTCAATGACATTACCATTCATCTTTGCATATAAAATCTGAACAGTAGGTGGACTCACTTTCAAAGAAAACTTTCATGACTTTCTGGCTAGGAGCTCTGGGGCTGCTCTTACAATGCATAAACACAATCACAATCAAATATGACCACAGGCACAGCATGCTAAAATGTAAATATAGTTATGAGACTTCAAAGGAAGAATGCACACACACACACACACACGCACACGCACTCGCACACGCACTCGCACACGCACTCGCACACACACACACACACACACACACACACGCACACACACACACACACACACACACACACGCGCACACACACGCACACAGAGGGAAGAGAGAAGAGAGAGAGAGAGAACAAAATCCAGGTGGACAGTGCAGACAAAAAGCATTGTGCCTGAGAAGCATCCCTGTGATAGCAGTATGGGTGAGAGACATACAGCAGGCCCTGCCCCTCAGGACCTGCAGCGGAGCGGAGCGGAGGGTCCTGGCGGTGGGTCTGCTGCGCTCTCCCAGCCCTGCTGCCCCTGCGGTGGGTCTATAAAGAGACCCGGGGTCCCGCTCTCCAAACCCTGAGCAAGACACACGCCACACCCAATCACCACGCCACAATGCCTGAGCTGAGACAGAGCCACAGGGAGGGGAGGACAACAGACGAAGGGAGGGAAAGAGAGAAAAACTGAGAGAATGAGAGCGAGAGAGAGAGAGAAGGAGGGAGAGAGAGAGAGAGAGAGAGAAAGAGAAAGAGGCAGAAAAAAAAGGGGGAAGAAGGAGGGAGAGAGAGAGAAAGAGGGAGAGAGAGAAGGAGGGAGAGAGAGAAACAGAGAGAGGAGGGAGAGAAGGAGAGAGAGACAGACAGAGAGAGAAAAGAGGGACGAGAAAAGGAAAGAGGAGAGGGGGGACAAACGACAGAGAGAGGATAGAAAGTGGAGGAAACAGCACTTGGGTGTTCCGTCTTTTCTTCCCCCCTTAACTGGAGATAATAGAAGTGATTTGCACAGCTAAATCAAAAACAACCTGAGCAGAGACTGCATCCTAATGGAAAAGGGAAGCGGGCTGTTCCTCGTGGGCTTATAAGGGGGACAGGAGAGGTTCTGCTTGAATCCATTAGTTTCTTCCAGAGGATCAAGACTTCAGCAGAGCAGGAAAGAGAAGCATTTGTCTGCTGAATGAGTCAGTGTCTGCTGCATTAGGCCCATTAGCAAAGCCATAGACCAGACTAGCAGGCCTCTCTGTGCAGGGACACAACTGAACCAGACCCCTTACAGCAAACACACACACACACACACACACACACACACACACTGTAGGACCAAAACAAACATACTGTATATGCCAAAAACTGCAAATATAGACCCACCATATTAAACAAGTGCATAGGTTTGTAATCTATAGACACATCATAGTAAACAAGTGCACAGGTTTGTAATCTACAAACACTCAGTATAGCACATATTCTACAAGTGCCTTTGCATCCCTGTGGTCGTACAAACATACGTAGACATGACAGGCAGGCACACTGAACTTCCACTATTACCTCCACAACACATACAAAGAGAGGAGATTCTATTTCTCTATAGTCTATCAAATGTATACAGGCTCAGCTAATTTTATCTAAACACACACACACACAATTAAACAAACACCAAACACACACACACACACACACACACACACACACACACACACACACACACCACACAGACGCACGCGCACACACAACCTTGGGTAACCCAAAGCCTCAGTGACGCAGAGGCGGCAGACCCACTGACTCTTCATCTCTCCCTACCTCCAACGCAGTGCCCACCTCGCCCGTCCCTCCCTGGCGTTCTCTCGCGCCCGCGCTCCGTTGCTCAGGGAGATCCTATCGTCTCCCCTCGGCCGCAGACGGGATTTTTTGGGTGACTTCAAAGCGCGCCGGGCTAAGTGTTTAGAAGAATGCAAAGGAAAGAGGAAAATAATGTTTCTGATTTCTGTAAACTTTGGCCCATCTGCTTCTGCTTAGAGCCCCACTGCCGAGAGAGGGAGAGAGCGAGAGAGCAAGAGAGAAAGAGAGACAGGGAGAGATGGAGAGAAAGAGTGAGAGAGAAAGAGTGTGAGAGAGAGAGAGAGAGAGGGAGAGAGGGAGAGAGAGGTGGGGGAACTAACGTAAAGGCCATTTTTCCCACAGTTTTAAAAAGCACCTCACATGCTGTGATTTAAATCAAAGACACAGAGAGGAGAAGCTGAGTGCACAAACATTTCTCTGGCCTCGTTACGCTGAGCACCGAAGACGGGGAGGGAGTCAAAGGATGACAACCAGCCTTTTCTGTGCTTTTCACCTCAAAGCTGCACACCAAAGACCACAAATTCAGGCCATAGTAGAAGACAGCTCTTGTCTAAATAAATAAATACATAAATAAAATAAAATAAATTAAGGCATCTAGAAGGAAAGAGAAGGAGATGGTATTATGGTCAACACCGCAACACAACAATACAAAACATAAACAATACATGATACAAATGCACACATAAACCACATAGAGACACACAAATGCACATACAATAATGTGCTATTTGCACAGCCTTTTCATTACCTGTGTTGCACACACACACACAAACAAGCAAACACACACAAACACAAACAAACAGAGACACACGCACAGACACACACACACACACACACACCCACACACACCCACACACACACACAGCATCCATGTCTGAGCCTCAGGGCCAGCTTTCCTTTCCTTTAACTCAATCATGCTCAGATTTCACTCTCACCCATCTGAGTACAACTCACTTCCTCTGAACAACGTGCCGCCCCCAAACACACACACACACACACACTCCCCAAAACACACACAGAGACAAACACACTCACATCCCCAAAACAGCCATGTCTACATGAGACACTCAGACACAAACACGGCAACACAGACACAGCAACTAACCATGTCTACACACACACACACACACACACACACACACACACACACACCAAAACCCAATCATGTCTACAGCAGTGGCCTCCGCCACACACAGTGTTCTGTATGACCAAACAGACACACATGTAGAAAACTCACTTAGCATTCTGATGTCTCACCCAAATATGGTCTCAAAAAACCTGTTCACAGTAAAGTACCTTTTCAGACACAAATTGATCACTCATGTCTATTACAGCACATCCCACTCCACCCCTCTACAAGATCATTATACACACGCAACGAAAATGAATCCCTGAAACCAACTAGGTTGAAATCTCATAGCTACACGTTTGTTTTTTTAATGAAAGACCATCACCCCTAACCTAGAAATCTAGACGCACCCTAGCGGCGGCAAATTCATTTGCTCAGCGTGTACGTCTAGTATCAAACCATAGGGATTTCTATTGGCTGACGCCGTGGACGTCATCCAATCACAGCGCTCTATTTTGTTAGAGAGTCTTAAGGTGGGCTTAACAGGATAACAACAGTCCTGCGACGGTGAACAAGGAAGGTGGCTATGGCGAACGAAGAGCGGTTGTTTGAATCGGCGTTGGCGTCAACTTTGGAGGAGTTGGACTTGTGCTTTTCTTTGAAAGTTGAGCAACACAATGCACTTAAGTCATTCCTTTCGAAGAAGGATGTATTTGCCGTTTTGCCGACCGGATACGGATATGGTCGTAGCGCTGGCCTATTGCATGCGTAGGCAGTTTGAAAGACAATTCTCTGCCCGCCCCTTGGATTAAGCAAGGTGAATGGTTCGATTCCAGACTATACATTTCAATGATATAGGATGGCCCGCCAGGCTACATCACCCCATGAAGACTTACTGAAAATAGACCATGTGTCTAAATGGAAACTGGAAGAAATGCTATGAAACAAAGAGACTGAGAGTCAGCATGGGTTGCTTAATATTCTTTTCAGAATGTCTCCAGATCACCTGGGTCAAACATTACGACCAAGACATTTTGTGTCATCCACTTAATAGCTTACAGAACACGTTTGAGTGTGTAAGCATGTGATTTTTCAGAGGGGCGCTGCTAGATAATTTGGACCCTATGACAGACAGTAATTCTGGGCCCCCCTGATAATATATAGTATTATCGGGGAAGCTCTCTAGGGGCCCCCTGTCAGAGCTGGGCCCTTAGAATCGTCCTATACTATAGTGAATGGAGCAACAGAAGGGTACGCAAGGAGCTCTGGAACCTCTATTTCACCAGCATTTCCACAACAGCCCTTTGCACAGTAGTTATTTAGCCGACGCTCGCCTGCAATGCGTCGTGCAGGTTTTTAAAGCAGCAAATTGAAACCATGACCTTGCTGTTCCTGGTAGCCTGCTCTGCTGGCTTAGCCACGAGGTTCAGGGTGCGTCGCTGTGCAGCTCAGCGACTCTGATGCTCACCAGGACATGAGGCACGGAAAGTGACCCGCTTCAACAAGTGCCCATAGGGGCCACCTCCATGCTCCCGGCCCCTATGGGCACCTCTGTGGAGTCTCATCAACAAGTGCCCATAGGGGCCCCCTCCATGCTCCCGGCCCCTATGGGCACCTCTGTGGAGTCTCATCACCTGACGCATCCTGCCCGGGACATGCACTCGCAAAACCCCACGCCCATGTTCACTGACAGCATCGTCTGTTTGTGTGTGTGTGTCATCTGTGTGTGTGTGTGTGTGTGTGTGTTGTCTGTGTGTGTCGTCTGTGTGTGTCGTCTGTGTGTGTGTGTGTGTGTGTGTGTGTGTGTGTGACGTCTGTGTGTAAGTGTGTGTGTGAGTACGGGGTGGTTGGAAAGGGTTAATGACAAACAGATGGCTTGTGTTTTGTTCCGTTGACACAAACGTGCTGGCGAGGTCGCTCCGAGCGGGGGCTCCGGGTTGACTCTCTCCCGGGGTGGCCTGGTGTGTGGCGGGGGTCAGGCGTGCCGAGTGGCCCGCTCTAGAGCTGCGTGCCAACAAGCAGGGCACTTTAACATAAGCCAGCAGCCGACTGCATGCATGTGTGTGTGTGTGTGTGTGTGTGTGTGTGTGTGTGTGTGTGTATGTGGTTAGTCCTCTGCTGCACTAAGCAAGCAACCCTACACATGTTTTAGTGTAATCGTCTCCATATCAAACATAGCATAGCGTCACACGCAGGCTCAGAAACCAAAGCGTTCCACTCTCCCACACACAAACACAGAACAAAAGATGCAGGTAATCACATTCATGCAACATAATCTTTCCAAAATGTGCCCTACCACAGCCAGAAACCAGCCACCCCCTACAGCCTGCTCTCACCTTAAAGAAAGCTGACAAACTTACTGTAAACTGCAGATGTTTGCTCTGCAGATGGATTCGTATGATTGGCCCCAGTGAGTCAATGTGACTACAAGACTCGGAATGTGTCAAAATAAATAACACATAAAGTCGTGACGACTGTCTTTGACTACATCGCAAGGGTGGGATGCCACATTGTTCTCAGCACTGCTATGTCATGCTTCAATGTCACAATTACAGCCCATTCCACTAATTTTCTTCAGCAATGAATCTCCACATATGCACGCATGTTTGCAAGTCTCCCCGTTACCCAAAATACCAATTATAGTATGCAAACCAGGTGCTAGGTGAGGGTGGTTGGCGTGCTGGTATAAACGTATACAGTTGGGCCACAGGGTTGACACAGAGGTTTTGGTTTTAAATCCCACGTCGGGCCGACTTTGGTTTCTAACTCTCTTGTGGTCGGATGTTCCAAAGGGGCTTGCGTGCTTGGCAGTGATGAGTAAAGGAGGGAATTTTCAGTCATCGCCTCAGACCTTTTAAATCAATGCGGCCTGCTGATGAGGTACTGAAGGCCACTGACAGTTGTGGGAAATTGGTCTGAAAGTATAGCCTACAGCCCCTTCTCTCTTTAGCACTCTTTCTAAAAAGAGGGCTAAAAGCTTGATCTGTACTTTCGCACTTGAATACATACCCATGCGCTCAGTTTAGATATGGAAGTGTGTCACATTTCTCTAAAAGAACACAAGTGGCTAAGTGCACCTATGCATCAAGTGAAAATACACAAAAATAAAGTGGGTACAGTAAGCACCAAAGATGTGCTTAGGGCGGTTTGGGGAAGTGGGGGAAGTGGCAAAGCCCCACTCTCTCTCTCTCACACACACACACACACACACACACACACTTCACTCGTGGGGTTAAAGGTGAGGGCTGTGGATGATGGGGTTTGCACGCTGCCGAGGCTGGTACAGTTTACAGAGCAGGGTGCTGGAGAAAGTCATTTCCTCACTTTCTACCAGAGGTTCCTGCAGCAGGAAAAACTGCAGACCAGCGAAAATAAACCAGAGGGAAAAGAAACAAAAACAAATTAAGGTGAGCGACACTGAGGAGAGGGGGACATAGCATAACGAAAGTGTGTGTGAGGTGTGTGTGTGGGGTGTGGGGGGGGGGGGGTCACTTGTGCGTGATCAAGTGAGAAGAGTTTTAATCTCTGACCAGTGCTTTCAAATGTCATTATCATAATACATGATTAGCATCTGCATATTCATAATGCAACGAGTGTTACAGCAGGACCAACAAATAAACAAAATATGAAAACTATATCATTAGGAAAAATACAAACATCCACATATTACAAAGCTGTACGTCTTGACTGTGACTGTGTATACTGTACAATTTAATCTGGTCAATTCTGATTAGATTATTTCAAACCAGTAATACAACCCACATCTATCAACATTAAATCTTAAGAGCACCAAAACAAATCCAAATGTGTTTGATCAGAAAGACTGAATGTGCAAAGCCTTTCAACTTCCCAGTCATTAAACAACAACCATAAAACTAAATCAGACACATTGCAAACAATTACAGCTGGCAGCATTTAGGGAGAATGTGAAAATATGTCATGAGATTGGTTTATATTCTAAATGTTTTTAGCAATGGATAGCATGCATACTTATATCAGTGAACACTGAGTCTTATGACAATGACAGCTGAATATACTTTGTAACTGAAACTGTGGAGAGAACATGCAAAGATCACAAAATATGTACAAGAAAGATGTATATGCAAAAAGCAAACAATATCCAGAAAACAATATTTCACCATAGTTTATTGTTACTTAACCCTTAAAGGTGTAGGTTTTTGAACATTCTAAGTTCCGCAACAATTGAAGGTTCTAAAATTCTATGTTGAATTCAATGAACCCAGATATTCTTTAGAACGTTCATTTCTCAACATTCCCATCACACCGGTGTGACGGTACTCCTTTAAGGGTTAATGTATTACACTTTGCCTTTGTTTCTTGCTCTGTCTCTCTCTCTCTCTGCTGTCCTGTGAGCATGAGCATGAGAGAGAGGGAGAGAGAGAGAGACAAAGCGCACACACACACACACACAACTGAGTATGTGTGTGTGCATGTGTGTGCCTCCTCTATTAGGATCAGAGTTGACCTGTCACATGACAAGTGCGGACTTTGGGGGTTAAGACTGGCTAATCTTCCTTGGGGCTAGTCACTAAGTAAACATTCATTTCACGGGCTGTTGAGGTCAGCTTGAGACTGTCTCAGACGCATCACAGAAAAAAAAAAAGAGAAAGAAAAATCGTCACATCGTCTATCGTTTCCACACAACCCTCTCGTCATCCTGCCTGTCAATATTCCCGCCGTTCCTTCGCTCCACTCTTTCTCCTCCTTAGTCCCTCGTTCATTTCCTCCCTCCGTCTCCCTCCACCTCTCCTCTCCTTTCCTTTCCTGCCTCCTGCTTGATGTGATGATGAATGAGCTCCAGCTCCATTCAATTAGGGTCCAAGTGCGA
>NW_027468680.1:14792479-14814979 GCF_046254945.1 Alosa pseudoharengus | reverse complement strand
TCGTGCTCTGCATGCCTCCATCGCTGTCTTTTCATCTTCCTGTTCCTGTGTTCCCCGCTCTCCCCCAACCGACATCAAAATACCAGGGAGGCTCGCGGACCCCGTTATGTGTGGCCCTCCATGCAGCCTGTCTGCTAGGCTCACTCTCTGCCTGCTGGGCTGCTCTGTCACCAGGTGTGTTGGTGTGCTGGCCACTAGGCGTATTTCTGTCTCTGCATAATCGACACACAATTTTCACATCAACAAATCCAGCAAATATTGTTGAGAGTAGACGGCAAAGCATGTAAGCTTCTCTCCTATTTGTGCCAGTGTACAGAGAGCCAATACAGCCAACAAACTTGATGTGCAATGACCACAAAAGCACAGTTGACACTGGTAAAAAACGATCTTGCTATCTTATCTACGTAGGCAAAATATTAAGTGATGTCCTAAGGCAAATATGAACTGTCGAATAGTGAACAGCCTGGAGGGCTAATGAGATGGTGTGGCTGTCTGTCCTTCACAAGACATACTAATTCACTGGAGGATTGCACATTTTATTTTAAAAATAATAACAAACATCTTTTTTTTCTTTTTCTTCTTTCAGTTTTGAGTTGAGCTATCTTATACCACATCTGTATCATCTGTATTTTTGTATAATGCTGTATTGTAAAAATTAAAAAAACTTTTCCTAGTCTTTAAAAATGCTGTAATTAAAAAGTCAAAAACATGATCTAAAAAATGCTTATACTAATAAAGCAGGTAACAGCTATCTTTTATTTCCCCTTACTACAGACAGAGACAGTGTTCTAAGGAATTTTTGCTTACATTACAGATCATATTTTAGGCTGGTTACATGTCAACAGAAGTCATTTACAGAGCATGTCTCTGGTGTGAATAAACATGAGCATTCTCTGTAGGGCAAGCATGGCTCTCTACTGCCTCTGCTGGTACAAAGTATGTATGGCAACTCAAGCCTGATAAAATTTCCCAGGCTTACAGAATTGCAGATTAGTACTTATACCTCTTAATATCATCCTGACTGATCTGAATCTAAATAGATTTGAACACAGTTGAACTTGCTATATAATACATATAAATTACATCGATTTTAGTTCTCCTGATATGACTTTAGTGATCTCTCATTGTATTATGGGACACTGTACCACAATTATCAACATTTTCCACAAAGGAAATAATCTGCTCTTGGATCAGCTTCTCTGTCAGACCAGCTAGGACCACAGCGCTCCTGTGCTCGCCAGCATCCAGTCTCCTATCAATCAGACGACCACCCTGTACGACCCAACAGGAAGATGCTATCCGAGACGTCTTTTCCATGATCCAACAGCATCCCCCCCTTCCCCGCCCCAAAACACCCCTCTTCCCCATTTCGTACTGTAATTGTCCCCATTTCAAACACAATAAAGGGAAACCCTGCTTTTTTCATCTCATCCATAGTTCTTACTTTCACGGTGGTGGCATTTTGTGTCTGTCCTGATTTGGCTAAGCAGCTCTTCCCCCTCTCTGAACCATAATATGACTGTAAACATAGTCAAAACAAGACCCTTCTTCCTGGACTGGTGTGTGTGTGTGTGTGTGTGTGTGTGTGTGTGTGTGTGTGTGTATATGTGTGTGTGTGTGTGTGTGTGTGTGTGTGTGTGTGTGTGTGTGTGTATATGTGTGTGTGTGTGTGTGTGTGTTGGGGGGGGGGGGCATTCTGCCAGTGTTGCCTCCTTTTCCCCGGAGATATGTCATCCTTCTTACTGCTGCGAATCACCACCAATCAGGGCTCCACAAATCGGAGCCCCGCTAATGAGAGCCTTGGCTTCAGGCAAGCCAGTCTCGACATGTGCTTAGAGGAGACCTCCCTCACTACCTCACTCACTCCTCACTCCCTTTCCCACTCTCCCTCATAGGATATTTCTGCCCCCCACTCCCACCCCATCCACATCCCCAGCCCCATCCAAACACACACACACACACACACACACACCCTCGTTCTTCCCTCTTTGCCAACTGTACTAATCAGATTGCGATTTGATGTGTGTGTGTGTGTATGTGCTTGTGAGTACAGTGTGTGGAGGTGGGAAGTGGAATGGGTGGTAGTGTGTGTGTGTGTGTGTGTGTGTGTTGGGGGGATGGGGGAGGTGGTGGTCATGTCTTTCCTATACGACTGTGGTCTGGGCTCCAGGGAAGACACATTACATTCTGGCCAAAAAAGTACTGTGAAAGGGAAGAACTGTTCTCTGGGTACACAGCTCATCAAACAAACACACACACACACACACACACACACACACACACACACACACACAGACAAACTCATGGACACACACACAACCACACCACCAGCTCGTAATTCAAGGGTTCATTCTTCGAGAGGCTTTCTTTTGACAGTACTTATTATGTTTATTTATATTTTATGCATCTTAGGCTGAATTGGCCAAGTTAGTAATTATGCTGATTCTGGAATTAGATCCCCTCTAACCTTTCAGTCCGTCATATTTGTATTAGGGGCAGATCAAAGAAAGACAGTGGCAGAGCCCATTTCCATTTCTGATAAGATGCTCAAGTCAGAGTGATGCAGACATTAGTTAACACACACACACACACACACACACACACACACACACACACACACACACAAACACACACGTTCCACTTGGGTATTGAGCACTTCAGCTATGACCATATCCTGAAAATGTGTGAGGATTCTGATTTGGTATTTCCCCATTAATGAAGCAGGAATAATTAAAAATGCGGAAGACACACACACACACGCCACTGGGACCATTTGGGAATTGAGCACTTCAGTTATGACCATCTCCTCAAAATGTGTAAGGATTCTACTTTGGCATCCCCCCATTAACGAAGCAGGAATAATTACAAAAGCAGAAGGTGGTGAGAGGCTGAGGAAATGACAGGCCAGTCCAGTTGGCTATATGTTTTTTCCTATTGTGCCATAACTGGAGTTGGAAAAAAAATAAGAGGTCTGGACACGAGCCTATCGAGAGGGGAGCTCACGCATGCCACAAACACACACATACGCACACACACACACACACACACACACACACACACTGAGGAGGTCCCTCAACTGTAAAGTTTGGTTTTCTTACGGGGTCACCCTGTCTTTGCCCCTTGACTACTTAGTCTAAGTGCTCAATTAGGCGGAACTTGCTTAGCTGATTTCCTTCCCAGTTATGTTATTGTTGCCATGTGCGGTATTATGGGATGGATAAGCTTCCTTGGGCTTTGCCAGGGAATGCTCAGCACGGCCCCAATATTTTCACAATATAGTGCTGTGCGGCTATTTTTTTTTTCCTGTGTTCCTTCAAAGTCTCTCCCAGTGAAATGATTCAGTGAACGGGCATTCAAGCTCACACAGCACACTTAGCTGGCAAAAACCACAGTGACATTCACATAAGTGGAATGTCACAATGTGAGATGTTGAGATGCTGCTCTTATGCCACTTCATACACAGCATTTGCATCCACTCTGATAGCATCTTCAAATTCAGCGACTCATGCAAAAAGGTCACGGTACATTAACTATAAATGCAGCAACAAAACTCTGTGCTTAACGTTACTGGATATTGTGTCACTCCTGAGCACTCCTGCGTTATATGCAGCTTCTGAAAAAAGTACAGATATTAGCCTATGATTTGCTATATACTGTTAATGCAAGTCATAATGTGTGTAGCATTAGCTACAATTAGTGGTTGTGATCAACTACACAGATGTGAAATAAACGAGAGAGCTATTATCCATTATACTCTTTTATTGTCCTGCAATCATTCAAGCAGGAACTTGAATCATCGCAGCCTCTTCACACCTGGGAAATCGTTCACTGTGAGCCCTGCCCTATGGATGAGGGGCTTGAGCTGGAAAGGTGGAATAGAGAGAGATGGAGGAGGGACTATGTGTTTTTGGGAGGGGTGCAAGTGACTTGTTAAGGTAGTGCACAGACAGAAGTAAATTACCTAAAAGGGGTAATAATACTGGAGGCACGAGAGACAAGGAACTGTGTGTGTGTGTGTGTGTGTGTGTGTGTGTATGTGTGCATGTGCCTGTGTGCATCCCACTTCAAAAGCAATGCAACATGAAAGGTTTTCATAAATTGCTCAACTGTGATGGTAGATAACTGTTGCTCGCCTTCAGTTCGGGCCAACTCAGAACTCAGCTGACATGAATTAGGTCCTTGACCACGGAAACACACATGGCAGATGTGCACCCGACACAGACCACATCTTCATCAAAATCACACTGATAAACTCTTGTCTCCTTCAACATCTCTGCCCCTCCACAAGCACAATTCAGATGGGGACACAGTGTATGACTGAGTATGTGTGTGTGTGTGTGTGTGTGTGCGCTGTGTCCTGACTCGATGGCTTGTCCGGCTTTGGTGGGTGGGACAGACCGCTGCATATGTTGACTGCTTGCCTGCATGCCTGGTTGCAGTCAACTGATTTCTTGTGACATTATGATCCCGCACATTTCCTCACGCGGTAATTAGTCCTAGCGGCCGATAAATCTTCCCCCGTTTGTTTTCGTTGCATTTTCTGTGGTTTATCCACCACCAAACCACCACCACCACCACCCCCATACCTCCCTCCTTTCCACATGAGCTTATCAATTATGCAGAACTGGACATATGATTGACTGCACGGGGCTGAGCCAGCATAAACACGAGCATGCAGCCGGGCTGCGTCTGGGTGATCTTAGACTGCCTGCTGCTGAGGGCGCTCCTCGGCTGTGTTTACTCAGGTAGATGCTAGTTCCACTCATTCAGGGCAAGCCTTGCTATGATAGAGATCCGATGGTGTAATTTGCATGATGGATGACTAACTTGGTGATTTAATTGGAGATGAGCGGAACTTTGCTTTGGCTAAAATCAAACAAATTCTCCTTCCGAAGTCAAATCAATTAACTGTCAAATAAGCATCTCCCTGTCATATGCACATGCACACGCACACACAGTACATGACAGATCATGGGTTAAAAGGGAAAGCCAGCAGAAACAGAATCTACTCATGCTCTAAAGCATGACATTACAAGCGCCACCCCGCATAAAAGCTTGGGTAACTGACCATGAGGATGCCCCATGACCCAAGGTACCAGCATGGCTCAATTTCCAAACATCAGTCTCAGGATTTACCAGAGAAAAAATGCCTCGAAGTAAGATCTAATTCTGCTGGGGCCACTCAGGACTGTAGTCCATATTAATTCTCCATGAGCCAAGTGCTAATAATAGGACTTTCACCTCAAGCTCTCTCCTCTTCAAGAATAATAAACACAAAGGTAAAGAGGAGGTGGTCTTTTTTTTTGGAAGGGTAAGAGCCAACTAACCCTTCCAAAACCAACATTACTTCAAACATGAGGTCATCTAAACATCTGTCCACAACATGTCCGCCGGGAGTTCAATCAAAGCCCTGCTTAAACATGTACAATTGTTTCTGGAAATAAATATTAGGCCTAATGCGACCCACATTGTGGCAGCCAATCGCGCGGTGGAAATGGAAGAGTTTTAGCGCGGCATCCTAGTCGATATGTGGCGCGTCCCCATCAACTCCGTTAGCCCGTGTTTGTTTTATTTCTCTCTCCCCATCTCTTCTCCTTCTTTATTTAAGCTAAGCGGGACTGTTTATTCGATGCGGAACAATCTGAGGTTCACAGTTTAAAAGCAATTAAAATGAAGAGAATTTGAGTGCGTTTTACGCGTGGGGCTGACTGACTGTTACAGGAGAGAAGGGGGTGAGTTCAATCACACTTAAGGCATCTGTCTATAACGGACACAGTCCATTTGCAGTCGGCGGATACGTTTACACAGTAACTAATCATAACTCAAACATCTCTATGTAAATCTCATCAAATTACACGGAATAATGGAGGAGTTGAAAGGAAATCGATACAGTGCGTTCTCTGCGCGGCACCTGAACTTATTTCCGGACCCTCTGGTTAAATTGAGCTCATTTGGGGTCAGATTAAAAGGAGGTTTAAGCCTACATTTTATTTTAACTTGCCGACATGCAAAAGTCCAGACGTAGATTAAGTTTAAAACTTGAAAATGAGGGACTGTTGTGTGTCTAAAAAATCTTACATTCGAAATGTCCAACGACACAAGAATGTATGTGAAGGCGCATGAAAATAAACGTTTAAAACCTAATAAAAAACTATGGATTTCTCGGTCTTAGGAAAAAAGTATCATCATTATTATTTCTAAATGTTTCCATATATTTGAAACTGTAGGCTACTACTTAGCCTAATTGCTGTTCAAACTAGGCTATATTACTACATCAAAAAAGAATATGAACTTAAAGTAAAATAAAGTAAAAAGTGCCCTAAAGAAAAAGTAGGCTCAAATAAAATACAAAATGACCCCATTTTATTATTAAATTTGAACGAAATCGAAACTTGACAGGTATGATAATATAAGCAAGCTCTGAATAGCAAAATAGTTGTTGTCTTTTTGTCAATGGCGTGCTACTGACGTAAAATCATTCCGTGCATAAAATGTGTCTTACTTTTTTATATATATAAACATTTCGTTTCATCCAGGCCTAAAAGTCTACATGATTATTTGGCCTATCTCCCCCAAAATACAGGCCACCTAAAACGTCAGCGCAGATATAAATTCGCAAAGTGGGAAATTACAAGTTTTATGAACATTTGGGATCATGAAACACCTATACCCCAGATATACAATTAGGTGAAAATACTATATGCAGAGTACCACAGATTAGTTTCAGAAATAAATTGTGGTAACAGCATTTTAGCAGTAGCTACCTAAGCTAAATATGGTAAACTTGGGGGTTATTCTATTTAACTTCACATTTTGTTTGTGGTGGACCAGTGGGGAAGATATGTTCTTTAGATATCAGTACTAGCCTAAAGCTACAGGGATCCTGATGACCTGTTGAACAAGCTAATTTTAGACATATTTATATATATATATAAACAAACCCTGTTGCTCTCCCTGCTCAGAATATAAACCGCAGTTACGAATTTGACAGCCTCGGAGGCCCGGTATTCTGTTCATCTACGCTCTGATTGGTTGAAGGCAGAGCCCCCTGACAAAGTTCATAGGATAATGGCCCATCTCAGATTGTTCTGCCCGGGCTGTTCAATGACGCCATCTCACAGTGGCCTTTGGTGAAGCACCCTGAGGTGTCTGCGTAAAAGAAAAGGCTCACATAAGATTGCTTTAAATAAAAGGCCCCTTTTTTTTTTTTTTGCTAATTCAGCCCTCTTTTCAAAAGTCATTGTCTCCCCCTTGTGGATAAAAGTGAATGCAACATTTCACTTTTATATCGCTCTCCTACAATGGCAAATTCTAGGCTACTCTGAATACGATTTTCCTTAAAAAAGAAAAACAAAACATTTCGTACAGGATATTAAGACACAATCTCTACAAATGGATATTGGAAACCAAAACTTTGATGTTACCCATGTAATGACAGCAAATTGGTTTGAACCTTGGATCACAGAGTTGTGTCTAGGTGCTAAACAGCACGTTCAGGAATGCATTGAAACAGCACATGTTTACTCTGAGCCTGTTTAACTACCCCTTCATGCTTGTACTGGGCACCATAAGCTACACACTCTTCTCCAAATACACACCCAAAACATGGAAGCATGTCACATTCATGCTAGTGTTCATAGTCTTGCCATGAGGTTGTTAGTATGTACCGGTTACAGAGCCAACAATAGGAAAGATGACTAAATTCTTTTTTGACCAACCCCCCTTTAATAGGTCTAGACAGCTTTGCAGCATCAGATCAAGCATGTCACAATGGACCAGGGTTTCCTATTCAAGTTCACAGGGATCACATGTTGAGTCAGTATAGTGTACTTCTGTCAAGAGTGTGTGTGAGTGTGTGTGTGTGTGTGTGTGTGTGTGTGTGTGTGTGTGTGTGTGTGTGTGTAACTGCACAACTTATTTAGCAAACTTGTTTTGGACAATTAAACACATTTAAAATGTTACAAGCTTTCAGGCTTTTCTTAATAATGTCCCAGACATCAAGACTTCTTATTTCAAACCTTATTCCACAGACCACAGGACATCCATGGATACTCCAGTTTCCAGAAAAAGGTGTTCAGCAAACCAGATTTTAAAGTGTATAATTCTCACAGAATACTGTGTCATTTGTGAAAGGGTAGCCACTAGCCAACTATGAATTGAGACCCATATGATTCAAGTTTTGCACTGTGTACAAAAAACTAGCCTATCTGGAGATTAGGACCTCATATGGATGAGCTAACTGTGATCAAAATGTGTCCTTAGTCCTAACATTTACTCACTTATGAAAAAGAACTAAAATATAAATAAAATTAAATCAAATACACAAATAAACAAACACAGAACTGGACTCATTTGTGTTTACTATGGAACACTCACACACTTTGGACCTAACCTCAGTCACCTGCACTTAGGCAAAGCAAACATGAAATGATACACTGCCTACAGCTGGTTAGCCAACCAAGTGTCACTACCTGCACGAAACTGAAAAACAGCTTGGAGCTTGGAGAACATTACAGTTTTAGACGTAAAGTAAGCCTAAGCTTACACTATGCATAGGTGACTTGCCGGTTTTTATTCAAGATCAAAGGTACAATGTTTCATGGCCATTCTGTCCTGACGCATAACAAAGTGGTGTCATTTACATATAGACATTTATAGTGCTATTTTGTATTAGCCTACATTAATTGATCAAACTGTCGAGGCTTTCTGTCCCATCCTAATCGTTTTTTGGTGACAACCGCTTAACTCGGCGCTCTGCTCTGTACAAAATGACTGATCAATAGGAGACAAGAAGGGATGAGACCTCGGAATGTTTCTGCGCGGGCACTGCTGTTTCCTGAACGTCCTTTAATAAATGTGGAACCAACCCGTTCCGTATGTCTATGGTTCCGTGTACCAGTGGCTAAGTGAGTAAATCCAACCAGAAAGTAAACATGCCTGCATACAACCAAATTACAGGGTGTTCATTCAAAGCCCACAAACTTTTATATCACAACCGATAATGTAGCTTAACGCTCACATTGAGTCTGTTGAAGAGGACTTTGAACACTTGAGAGCTGCAGCGCCAGTGTTACGCAATTCCACTAGCAACCAGACTCAAGTCTGTTTGTTGCACGGTAGACAGTCTAGCCTACCTGTTGAATTATCACAAAGATGACTAACTTGAACTTGAGCTTTATGACATACCTGCAGATCCACCGGCGATAACTTGGTGAGACGCCTCACGGAGTAATGTCTTCGTTTTGTTGTTTGGGGACATGTTTTCTTGCCTTTCCTGAATAACAAGACAGTAAATAGCACAACACAGTCCTGTAATAAATGATTCTTGCTGAAACAGAGTAAGGGTAGGTATTTGCACATTTTGACCATTGACATATGCATGTCTAGGCTACGTTTAGCACAGCAGTCTGGTCCAAACTCCAAAGATACGGTTTTGGTAGGCTATAATGTAACGTTAGCCTTAGCCTGGACAGGTAACTTGGGTTTCACATTAAACTTCACCTTACTTCAGAGTTACCTGAATGATTCTGAGCGAATTAAGACCAGTCACGTGCTCGACTTCGATGTGTTCACTTCTTTTTCGACGCCTCACAGAATTTTAAGAATGTCTGCAGGCTACCCGCGTGCGCTCCTTGTGTCTCACGGTTTAATATCTCTCCAAGTGAATGGCGTGTGGTGTGACTTGAAGAAGACCACGCTGGCCTCGAGCAAAGTGTTGGTTGTGCAAGTCTAAATTTGGATTACCCCCCCTTGCTTCATACTCATGTGCCTTAGGCTTATTAGCTTCTTTTTGTATGCTAAGCCAACCCGAAAAGATCCGAGTTGATAATAGACCTACCAGTGGTAGCAGGCCTACATTTGACTGGTAGGTATAGATTTATTCCATCGTGTTACTACGGGCCACTTACGTTGCGTGTTCACACTGTCAGTGTAAACTGGACCCCAGCAAGCCTACAGTTACCGTCTCTTTGGATAGGTCTGTGCCTTTTGGGTGTTTTGCTACCTCGCAGCAGGTTACATTGTTACAAGTTTAGTTTAGTTACTCTTCCAACAGCTTTCCTGATGTTTGTAGGCCATTGAAAATCTACTGAGCCGCATCAGGGCATAGAGGCTACTCCTTCATGGGGTTGTCTGCATGGAGTGCGCCTGGAGTATGAAGTCTCAACAAATATGCTATTTATTTTTAACCTAGGGATGGTAAAATAAAGAACCATTAACAGCATGAAACGTTAGGCTGCATGAAAGTCAGGAAAACTTAAACTAAGGGGCACTTAACGATTAGCAGGCCCAGTGCTGTTAAAAGCTACAGTATGTAACGCAACAAAACGAAGAAAGAGAAATTGATTTGTTTGCATATGTCAAAAGAAATGAAAATGAATTTCCGCTCTTTCAACAAATCTCCGTCTGTTTTCCCCCTATTTTTGGTTTACAGCTATTGAACGCCTGCCACCTTTTCACCGCTTGCTCGCCATGGCGTGCTGTAAATTACAGCGCGCTGTCAAATATAATGCACTCATGGTTTGGGTTGCTGGAGCCTTTGAGCAAGTCAGAGGTTGCTCTGAAAAATTACAGCGTTTATTACCAGGCACCTGCGAAAAAAAGACAGCTTAGCCTGGAAAGTGCTGTTCATTAATAATCAGCTTCACAATACAAAACACCATTTGTGAATTAAGTTCCTCTGTCCCTTTAAGTGTAATATGTTGAACATATGTCCTTATCAGTATCGGTATTGGCCCACCATTTGTCTGACACCTACCCTAAAGGTGTCTACCTTGATTTAATTGGACATGGGATCTCAATCTCCTGCCATGGCACAATGCTGTTGCATTTGAGATGTACTGTAGACCTACAATAACTTGATTGCAGGGATATTGTTCTGTGTTGTGTTGGGATGGTTTTGCTTCCTACATGCCCTGACTTTACAGGAAATGTTTCCATTTTAGCTAAAAAAATGTGCTCCTAAAATTTTATTGGTAATCTCATAAACTAAAGCTGTCATTTAAAATTATGAGTGAAAATATAAACAAAGCTCATCAGAAAGACTGAAGCTTTGCAGACAAACTTTGTACATAGTATTTTTGTCTGTGAGGCACCAACAATGAGAGGCAGTATACTGTTTCCTGATGCAGTTTGATTGTACACAAACTTAGCAGTGAGTTGAAGTAACAAAGTGGGCAGTGTGCTATTTCCAGCACTGTAAAAACCTGGATTTATGGCAATGTTGGCAGGAAAATGCCATTAACGCATTGACCTAGTTGCATCACACATGGCCCTTCTAGAAAATAGCAATGCCGGCAAAGGTTTCTTGTCCATTGTGTAAAGCAATCAGAATGTTCAGTATATGGCACAGATGCAGTATCTGTCTCTTTCGCAGGGAGAAAATAATGGAATACTACGGTCCTAAGGAGCCAGGCCACTTTTTAACCAAAATATTCCCACTGCATAATAGAAACAGTAATTATGTCATCATGGGTTGGCTGTCCATTTTACTTTCCTGAAAGGCGAGCTCAGCTATTTCATCTCATTTTGCAAGAGCCATTTCAGGGGATACATTTACCCATTTTCTGTCTATTTAATCTCATTTGAATGTCTATATCATATATTTTTGCAAGTCACAAATGTTTTCCTTTGGAGTTTATTGCAAAGGCACATATAGATTTTTTTCCAAAAGTGGTGTATTCTTACTGGTGCAAAACTCATAACAGTTTGTAGAGTATTTCGGAGAATGGGAGAACTTGAATCTTGGTTCTTTTCATTTTCTATTTCCGAGGACCCTTTCTAAGCATGTTGCTTGACAAATGCAAGGTGAGGTGATATCTGATAATTCAACAAATCCCATTGAGTTATGTTTAGTTGTTCTGCAAACAAACCTGTGTTTTACATGACAATAGTTAGTTAAGATATATAAAAGTGCACACCCATCTCTCAAGTCGACCACAATATCAGTCTGCAGTGGCTAACAATGTAAGCCTGATGTACTCAGAGTTGCAAAAAATGTAACAGAAAAAAATGATTACGTGAACTTTCTATAGTCCTCCATTTATTTCTGATGCCTTTAATGAGTAAGGTCAGACAAATAGTAAACACATTAAAACATGTATAAGCATTTATTAAATTCAGTGCGGTCGAAGAGTCCCACACCATACCTCATTGTTCACCATGTTACTGCACAGCTGAGGAAGCTGCTCTTCAGGCGCTTCCATGATTCAGTGTTTTCATTAGTGGTTAATGAAGGTTCACATTGTTTTCTGGTCAGTTTCAGGGATTATTTCAAATAGCTGTTCTGTTCTTTCTCTGGTGTATTGGCAGCAGGTCATGTGCTGTGTGTCATGCCCGGGAAATTCTTGACAGTATTCTGAACAAAACGCTGGGAAGTCATGTGATGTATAATTGTAGTTAAAACGTTAACATTTTTTGTATTGATACATTTTTGTCTGAAAACAAGTTGTCCAATTAGACTAGACGTTTGATAACCATTATCTATGTCGGAAATGCACTGGCTTTATTCCGTTTTGAGGCTACGCTACTACCTCGGGGCCCCACCCTGTGTGGCACAGAGCACACAGCAGTTAACATGCTCTTTCAGCTGTTACCCTTAGACCCCCTAGATCCCCTTAAATAGTCCTTTGGGCTGGACAGATGGTATTTCGAGCTTTATTCCTGGCTATGAGCAGCATTGTTGTGGGTTTGTGGGCTGGGGCTTGGTTCAGGTTCTTGGTTTCCTGGAGGGAGTCGGTCATGCATTTCCCCCCCATCTCTCAGCAAGATCGTCCCATAATGTCCGTTAATGAAACAGACATACATTGAACAGTTCATTAGCTTCAATATCATGTTTTTTATTTGCAATATAGTCATGGGCTTATTATGTTGAAATGCTGGACAAGACGGACTGTCAATGTAATTGAAGACACATAATTATGTACAAAAGACATATTGCTTCAACAGTTGTAATTAATCATGTTGAGTCAGGTCATGTACCAGAAACTTGTAATCATGCATGTCAGGTACACAACATATGTTGGAACCTGTACATTATTAGTGTGAAAAGTCTCCTTTGTGTACAGTCAGTTGTTCCCATTGCAGTTTGAAATGCTGTGCAAATTTAATGAAATGTAATAGTTAAACCGTATAAAGTTAACACATGACTCCTGTATCACTATTATATGCAGTGGTGTAAAATGCATCTCAAACAGTCAGTTCCCCTGATATGGCTGGAGAAGAAATCCTGACAGCCTGGCACACTGCTTATTAGACAAGGTTCAGGAAAACTGCATATAAAGTTCCATGTCTTAGAGGCAATGTGATTGGAAAAACATTTGGCTGCAAATTAAGTGACAAAATCAGCACAGACAGGAGTTAGAACTGAACCGTTTATTATCAACACAACCACACACACTACCTTTACACAGTTTGTGTCATACTGTACCATCTAATATAGTAAAATGTACTACATTTGTTATCAAATTTAGAGCAATACTCACTCAAAACAACCCATATCCTAACCATCCCTTTTTAAAGAAATATTTTTACGTAATGATTTGGCCTAACACATTAGAACTCAACTAAGACAACAACAGGCATACAAATAAATAGCTAAATAACAAATTACAAAGACAGTGGTTTGATCCAGATATAATTCAAGTCACTGCTACCGTTTTCATGGCAGTGTTTTGGTGAATCTATGTTCCTGCAGCCTTGTGATGTATGGTTTATGAAAGACAGGAAACTAGCGTCTACACACTGATTCTCTGAAGTTGATTGGTTTGGTCTCCCAAAGCTCCCAGTCATCACAGAATCTAATTACGGAGCCATTCGCAAGTTCCTGTTTTGAGAAAAAGCATTTCCCCCAGTTGTCTATCGATAATTATTAAAAATGTGTTTTTTCCCTTTAGACTGGCTCAGATGAAGCATGTTTTAAATGTTCTGAAGTGATTACAGCACTGCTTATAGATTCACATACACTCTAACTTATCTGGTGTTCTGCCAGCTCAGCCACAATGCAGGCTTGTTTTCCTGTTTTTGCACCGTATAGGTAATAGCTCTTTAATGTCAGAATTGCTCAGTGAATGAATACGTCAGTCAGTATTCAGCCTGTCAGACTGATGCAAGATCTGAGATGTAGAAATAAAAATAAAAAATCACCCTTTTGTGATTAAACAAAGTGCACAAAGCGGTCACAAGTCTGCAGTCATTTGAAAACAGCACATCCTGTCTAGAAAGGTGACCTGAGGCTGCCTTCAAAGTTTTTTTCTTGGACATTTCCTGGTCTGACCAGTAGTATTTAGCTTGGTTTAACTATGTTTACAGTGGCAAATTGTAATGGTTCCCTAGATGTACCGAATAACACACATTTTTTTCAACAGTTATAAACAGATACTGGTTTTCCTAGCCATTAGCGAGCTGAGATAATCATCTGCTTCTAGGTTTGAAATTGTCCATACCTTCTCTCTTTACTATTTGACTGTAGTATTATGTATAAAGCACACAAACAGAAATATACAACAACATAGTTCCGCATTGTATGGACCTTATTCAAGGCAACACAAAGTGATCCAAAGAAAATCTGACTCCACCACCCTCAAAAAAAGAAACTTAATATGTTTTACCTCATACAAAAGGCCATGTTGAACAACCAATGTACACACCCCTGTTTTCCCATGTCTCTTTGGTTCCTCTACAAAACTGAATTACTCTTCTAGTACCGTCAAAGGCAGGTCACAGTGTTTCTGATAGACCTTAGTCAGTTTAGATGGATACCAATCTTTATGGCAAAGTGTGTTTACAAGCAAATGTGTTGTGTGATTCTCAGAAATGGTCTCTTTATGACAGTATTAATGTGATGTAATGTGCTACACGTAAGCCGATGGCTCTACATAGCGTGCCTAGATGAGTCTGTGAATAATCACCACTTGTTGGAATTATCAGCCATTTCTCACATATTTTGT
Organism: Alosa pseudoharengus; assembly: GCF_046254945.1. Classification (NCBI taxonomy): domain Eukaryota; kingdom Metazoa; phylum Chordata; class Actinopteri; order Clupeiformes; family Clupeidae; genus Alosa; species Alosa pseudoharengus. Next base: position 14,800,034 of record NW_027468680.1, on the reverse strand, counting down.
ACTGAAGAGTCAACAATGTGCCCATTCTTGTTCTCAAGGTCATTACTGGACAGTACCATACAGCATACTTGTTTCTTTCCATACTTGCATGCAGAGATATGGAACATTTGACAAAAACCATGTAGTAGGTGATCTACCCATTGCATTACCTTGTTGTATTTTAATTTGTATCTTATCTTAATAAGATATTATTCAAATAAATTAATAGATCTGTGTGAGATAGTCAGTTAGTGTAATTACATGGCAATGATGTATGCTTGTCTTAAAAATGGGATAAGTGACTGCTTTATGACTTGATAATTAGTATGCAAATTGGTTAGAAGAGAACAGCACATGGTAAGCCCACATCAGCCTTAACCACTAAAACTAAATGGGAGAAATGTTGATGAAATCTTTGATTTACAGCCTGTAGATAATTGTTGAAAATGATGTCCTGATCCAAGTATGCTATTGTATTTTTTTGTATCTGATTATCTTTATACAAGGCCCTTTTGTATCTTTTACAAAATATTTACCCTGCTTTGTGGTGTTTTATCATCCTTAGTTCAGCTGACCTTGACATGAAGACAATTGCTGAAGATATAGATACACTCCAAAGATATTGAACTATATCTTTGGAGTGTGTTGTAGTGTCTTTTTGGCTCTACTTATCTCACAGTGTTGTGGAGGACTTTTACAGGAATTCCTTTAGCGTTGATATGCCCACCCCCACACTTTCACACACACACACACACACACAAAATCCATTAAGACAGTTCTGATTCTGTGAACGTCACAATTCAAGCTTTTCTTCAAAAAGAGACGGTTCGCACATTAATAAACTGCTGCTAAACCTTTACCCTGTAGTTTTGTATCACTTTCTCTCTCTCTTTGAGGCTGTAGTGCTGCAGATGTGCAGTCTCCGCTCAGGTTTTCTCACAGCAGCGTGGGGCCTTTGGTGTTGTAGGTCATGGCAGGGAAGTGGCGGCTGTCAATGTTCCACAGCTTCCTGTCTGAACGAGGCCCCAGGGACCCACCGGGGATGGAGCTGGATGAGGAGGCGGGAGCCGAGCTCCAGTAGTTGATATAACTGGCCATCAGCAGGGTCAGCTCCAGGATCTTCATGAAAAAGAGAGGAGGTTCAGATGTTTCATATGTTATAGTATCAAACTTTATCTTTGAGAGATGAAGGCAATATTTGTTCAACAATTTCTTTCAACCATTTCAGTCATTCAGGTGTGGAGTTTAATTCCAAGAGCTCTTTTGTTTAAATAAATAGTTTGTGTGAGTTGATCTGTTGAAATAAAAGATGTATGGTAATTGTAGTGTCCTCTTTGCTTTTTATAATCATTCTAGATATAATCAGAAACCAAATGCTTGGCCTTTGACCATGACCAAGTGCAATGATGATGATCACACCTTACATGTATTTCATAAACCTCCATCACTACACATGGCCAAGTAGATTTACGTTTTTTCTTAATTACGTTTCATTTCAAGTCTGGGGACTCATAGGTGGTGAATGGCAAACGTATAATTGGAACAGAGAAAAGTCCTTCCTAGCAGTTTGCAAGAGACCCACTGGTTCTGTTACAATGTGATGTATTATTAAACATGGCCATTAGCACTCCCAGGCTGGATCGGAATTTTTTAACAAGTCCAGTGGTGAGGTCAGCCATTGTGCGTCCCACTTAGTGTTTCATATTAAGCCCTGATCGAGGCATCCAGAGGCAGCTCAAAAGAGAATCGTGGGCGTTTGTGTGGCTGGCTATTTCCCCTGATCCTTTCCTGTTCACCATATCTATTGCGTTACCTGATATCTCCCAGCCGTACCATTATCAATATGTTCGAGCCAACTGATGCCTTTTAAACGGTGGGCCTAACAGGAAGGCCTGAGTTAGTGCTTTCATTAAATGACAGACATTCAGACATCCACCATGAACAAATGTTTCAAACAGACACTCTGATCGGTCTTCAGGTTAACCTCCATCTGTATTAATTTACTGCTGTGGTCACTAAGAAGTCCACCGTAAGAGTAGAAGACCTTAGAGAAGCATCATCGATCGTCAAACTGGCTAATAAATCTTAATTGTGCGTCCTAGAGTCCTTTATGTTTTTTGGCTTTGTTGGTAGTACAGTACGTCATTACCATAAACCCAGGGAAGCTCTCACAAACTCTCTAGGTTTTCACTAAAGATCAGATCCAAGAGTACTTTGGGTAAGCAAGATGTTTTGGAGTACCTGAACACACTCAGAATGTGTGCAAGTGAATCAATTTACTTGCTGGAGCATGAAACATCCATAAAACACAAACAAGATCAGACCGATTTAAACAAAGAAATGGCTGTGGCTGACATGAAAAAAGAGGTCTCACCTTAGGTTTGCTCATGGCAAAGATGAACTTGTCCACAGTCTTCTTTCCCTGCGTCTGGTCTTTGGTCTGGCTCACCACCACCATGAAGTCGTCACGGAAACCTCCGAACGTGATGATGGACTGATAGGGGTGTGTAACCTGCAGGTGCTGAAGGACAAGGAGCATGAGAGCAAGGCGAGTGAGTCACCACAGCAGTACACCATCGCAAAACTACACGCTCCAACACATGAGACGGCAGGCTAGGGCTTTAAAAATGAATGTCTGATTTGGCTATGTTTGACAACGGAAAGTTTGATGACTTATATTATCTGGACTGTAAATGAAAAGACTCGTTTTATTAGATTACACGCTACACCATTGTGTATGCCACTGCCATTTCAGATGATTCAAGATATTTGCTATACTTAATTATGTGCAGAAAGAGAGGACCTGACGTGCCAATAAAGACCTAGGCGCACAGACAAAAATATTTTGGATGGTTTAAAAGTCATGAGAAAAACAGCCACTGTTGTATGAAATCTTTTTTTATTACTTTTTTTTTGGACCTTCTCTCCCCCCTTCCGTCCATTTGCTGTCCATTTGGAGGCGTGATCGAGAAGGCCAAACCAGTAATGACATGGGAGACTGAGGCTGCTGGAAATTACAGACTACTGGCTGACATTGTTTACTTCTCCTCTAAGCCAGTGGATCTCTGGACAGAAACGTTCGGTCCATAGGCCAGCCTCAGTGCTTTCCTGTAAGCGCTCCAGTGCGTAGGAAAAAATCATTACCCGTCCATAGCCTTGATGGCCTGGCTGGGATTCAGAATTGCAGAGGGAAAAAAAACGTTTAGAGTTATGGCCAGAGACGACTAGAGACGTCCAACCAGACCAAATTTAATTCCAGCAATTTTCTGGACAGAGCTGTGCGTTTTTGAAGTGGTATGAAAACATCTTTCGCTTTCTTTTTTACAGATGAGAACAAATGCCTTGTTTATGTATTTTTTTATTTCAAAACAACTTTGTTGAATGGTTTTATGGGTGACCTGGCCATCTTTCAGACACACACACAAAGGCACGCCCGCACTCACCATTGTGTAGTCCAAAACACTCAAGCCATCTTCATTGACAGCCAGCCAGACTTGTGACTGGTCTATTGATGAGGGAGGCACTGGCTGCAGATGTAAAGGAGACAAAATAGCGGTGAAATCTCAAGCTATACCACAGAGAAACCATCAAACACACTACAGTCTAAATAAGGTTCAATTCCTTTCAGCAACTTTCAAATTCTCTGTTGCTTTGTTGATTATTGTAACACAATGCATAGTTTTGAATTACTGCCACAGTAAAGCAATAATTTTCCTTATTTCTAAAGAACCGGTATTTTAAGTTGTCTCAAGTGCTTCTACTTACACTTCATCCATTAAATCCAGAGTTACTTCAACATTGATAACACATATTCATTCAAAAAGACAAAGCTGGTTGACAAAGCTGCTGATTTGCTGTCACAGTTTGGCTTTTGATGGTGAAAAGCTACCAGTCAGATTACCATCAAGCCCTCTGACCTTAGCGCTGAAGAGCTTGGCTCCAAACAGAGGCCATTTCCGAGCCACGGTCAGATAGATCCTGACGCACTCTGCCACGCTACACCCCCTCAGCAGGGTCCACTTACTGGACAGTCTGTCACACAGCTCCCTGTGGGGCATGTAGTGCACTTTAGTCATATCCCACACATATAAACATACATACTACACACATAAAGAATAACTATATACATAAAAGGCTATAGAAGCTCTATCATCCATGATCCTAATGTATAAAAATATATATTGTATATTCATATCAACATAACAGCGTGAGGGTTTTTGTGAACAGGTATTGTGTGTGTGTGTGTGTGTGTGTGTGTGTCTGTGTCTGTGTCTGTATATGTGTGTCTGTGTATGGTTACCTGAGCTGCTCCAGACTGAGGTCCTGTTTGTAGCGTTTGGGGTAGAAGCGCTCCAGTGCCTGAGACACCAGCTGCTGGCCCTTGGGCTGGACCGACCCACTGGTGCTGGAGGAGGAGGCCACATCACCATACTCTACCTGCCAGAGAGGGAGGAGCACTCACTACACACAGCCTCAGATTCAACACACGGTATCAGAGGACTACTTCACACACACACACATACACAAACACACACACACACACACACACACACACACACACAGTCATTCATTCATTTATTCATTCATTCGCCCAAACCTTCACATTGCAACTTACATTTGGTTCTCTTGGAAGAGGGAGCGAAAGAGAGAGAATGAGAGATATGCCGACAGGCACGCAAACAAACAAACAATCATTTACACTCCTAAGCAAAACCTTATTTGAAATCATGTTGAAATGCTATTTGCCTGCCTTCAATAAGTCCCTGTTGAGTTGAGACAGTGTGCCGAAACAGTGCCAGATGGATGGGACTTTAAAACGTTGTGACTCATTTGCATCGGGAAAGCTCCATAAAACGCAACCAAAACGTTGGGAAGACGACTAATGGTTTTCTATGCGGAGGAGCGTACGAGGAAACGAGTGGATCACGGGCGTCGCGCTGATTTCAGCGATCTGACTCCTCGCTCACAGCTTGCTTGAGTTAACGTCACGACTCTTGAGCCCAAACAGCGTTATTGGAATGGCCTGCGCCATGAAAGAATGACTTCACTAATCTGAGCCAGGCCTCTTAAATTACGTCTGGACTTTATTAGCTCGCTTTTGTGCAAGGGCTCTCCTGCACAGCACACACACGCGCACACACACACACACACACACACACACACACACACACACACACACACACACACACACACGCACACTCACACACACTCATTAAGAGATCAGAAGGGCAGCAGTGTCTGCTTTACCATTAGTGCAATACTGCAACAGGGATTCTATAACACAATACAAACACACTTTCTCTCACTCACACACACACACACACACACACACACACACACACACACACACACACACACACGTACCTGTGCCATGAGGGCAGCCACCTCCAGAGCGAGCTCCTTGTTGACGGGGAAGTGGCCCTGCTGCACCTCCTCATTCACCTGGTAGGCCAGCAGGAGGCGCTCTCGCTCCACTTCCCCCTTGGCCTGGGCCCGGAAGCACAGTCTACACTCACACACAAACACACACAGTCAGGGAGCAGCCTGCAGACTGGTGTGCATGTTAACATGTATGCTATTTTTTTTAAATTATTATATTGGTAATCTCTGTACAATCCTCAATAAATTAAAGCAATATGAAAAAAACATAAAAAGGATCAATACTCAAGCACATACACTAAAGAATGTTAGTACCGGTATTAGTATTAAAAATAACAGCAAACCATACACAGAGTCCATTTTGTTTTCAAGACTAAGCAATCATTTTTCTTTGAGACAGTCTCATAAAACCATGTTTTCTGCAAAAAAGCACAAACACACCTGCTCTTGTAGGTAAGACGGACAATGCGCGTTCCCTCATATTTCCCAAGGTTCAGTTCTTTCAGCGCCTGCTCCCATTTTGAAATTATGTCACAGATCTGATGACACAGACAAAAATAAGAGGCACTTAGAAGTTAATATTTATCTAGTTTATCTAGTTCTAAGTCTAAGTAAATATTTATCTAAAACACTAAACAATCTCAAACAACCTAAATGGAGATGGACTACACACACACACAGACACATACCCACACTCACTCACTCACACAAACACACACACACACACACACCCTTACACACACACACACCTTTGCGTGAGGCTGTAAGCAGTGCTCCAGCTCTGAGCCTGAGGGGTCGTCAGTGAAGAGGGCGAAGCCAGACAGCTGAGTGCTTCTCATGCCTGCTCTCTGGTTCAGCATCCGCATAAACTCCTCCACCGTGGTGGAGCCATCGAAACCCACCACCTGAGCACAACACACACACGGGGAGAGAGGGTTTGTTAGGGTGGCTCTGTTTGTTTGGATACTGTTTGTGTGCTTGTATAGATCAGTGTTTCTCAGAGATGGGAAGTAACGAAGTACAAATACTTTGTTACTGTACTCAAGTAGATTTTTCAGATATTTTTACTTTACTTTACTATTTATTTTTGAGGCGACTTTTTACTTTTACTCCTTACTTTTTAACACGAATATTGGTACTTTCTACTCCTTACATTTTACAAAACTGGCTTGTTACTTTAGTTTCAAATAATTTCAGTGGAGTTACCGTTATTATTTTTCGCCTCATCAATAGCGGATGGGAATATACGTTGCACTTGACGCACCACTACAAGATGACTCGACAGATTTGGGTGGCACGGCATTCATTCGGGGCAAATCATTGCAGCTTGATGGCAGTAACGTTAACGTTAGCACGTAGTAGGCCTATGTCTCAATTAAATTTAGTCAAAAATGCCCTCCTCCTCTCCTTGCCTAAGGTGCTTCCCTAACTTTGGTTATAGCTGCAGTGTAGCCTATATCCTTAGCAATAAGTAGATGCAGCATTGGGTCTTGAACAGGGATGTAGTGGCAGCTAAACGTAAGTAAACACAGTTTACCCAGGGATGGATTACTGCACGGGCCTACCGGGTCCAGGCCCAGGGGCCCAAGGGGTCAGGGGGCCCTGAAGCCCAAGCCTTTGCATGGAATCATTGCCTCAATATCAACAAATCAGGATGTAGGCTATGAATCTGATTAAATTTAGTATTGGCCATCCCCAAAATGCACCAGAATACAGGAAATCACATCAAACAAAAAATCCCCAAACCCCCCCTCCCACATATACGACAATAAGTGGGGGGCCCTTAATACATCTGGGCCCAGGGGCCCGAAAGTTCATAATCCGCCCATGAGTTTACCCACCTCTGAAATTTCAGAAATAGTTTATCCACCTTATATTAGAGTTTATCCACCTCTCAAAAGAGTATATTCACCAATTACAACTGTTAACATTTAAAAATCACACTGTATTATCCACAATAACAATATGTAGGCTACACTCATCAAGTCACTTGTATTGTTGTAAACATTGGACAATAACCTCCACCATCATCAAACATGTTCTGAATGCCTTTTCTAAAAATGTGATAGGCGCATGGCGCAGTCCACCTTACCGTGTTTAGACTACCCACCTCTTATTTTACCATATTCCTGGTCTTGAAATATTCACAGGAATCCATAGGTATTAAATGAATTCATGTTGTTTTATCCAATATTAG
>NW_027468680.1:14777479-14787479 GCF_046254945.1 Alosa pseudoharengus | reverse complement strand
CTCATAATCACAACTCATTTCATAATATACATATTACATCATAAATCATGAGAGAATCTGTGCATTAATGCATGTTACTGATCATTTATTTGGTTGTGTGTAGTTGCATGTCAATTTTCAGTGAATATCCTAAAAAGAAACATTTGAATAGTGTCCAGTTACATGCTCAATGCATCATAGAGTGTGATTAATCTGTGTGAATGATTTCGGGTGGTATTAAAATTAAACTGTACGCACACAAAACCGCAGATGCTATAAGAAAATAGCAACATATACTATTCTTTTAAATCATACAGTGGAAGAATGGTGGTAGTCAAATTGACTAACTGGAAGATAAAGAAGACTTTCTGAAAGAACTGCTTGTAGGATTGCTTGAAAGACTAATCAAAACCCCCTTTTGACCTTCAGGAAGATTTAGCAGTCTGGAGTGGTGGTGCACCTGTACAAATATGCACCTGGTGCACCTGTACAAATATGACCTTCAGTGAAGTCATTCAATTAAAACCTTTCCTGGTTTCTCACCACACAATTCAGTGCCAGAAGTTTGCAAAGGAACATCTAAACAAACCTGATGCGTTTTGGAAACAAATCTTGTGAACTGATGAAATTAAAACATAACTTTTTGACTGCAATGAGCAAAGGTTTGTTTTAAGGAAAAGGGTGCAGATTTTCATGAAAACAACATCTTGCCAATCGGTAAACACAGGGCTGGATTGATCATATTGTAGCCAGTGGCACAGAGAACACTTCACTGGAAAATCATGTATAATAACATGCATAATGTGCATGTAAAATCATTGCGAGGTATGTACAAACAGGCCGCAATGATGTAAAAGCGCAAACTGCCTGTCGCGGGAGCTGAAAGTGGCAGATTGCGTTTGTCATGTCATGCATATGCATTCATGGGAGGATCCAGGGGAAAGTGGAAGTTTAGCGTAAAAAGATGGGAGGGGAAGAGTAAGCGCCTAATTATGTATTCCGCGGTATGTACAAAGACTGCTTCTGAAAGCGCACGTCTATTCTGCGCCTAAATACTTCCGCCTTGTAAAAGCAGGTGTTAATCCAAATTGCAGTTCAATGCGTCAATAAGAGAACCTTTCAATGACAACAGAATCGCTATTTAGAGCATCAGTTTTTGTGGTGAAAGTATTTGTACTACCAAAAGCAACCTAAACTTTCGTTGGCCTTTCGAATGTCTTACTTCACTTTCATGTCATTCACTTTTTCCTACTTGCTAGATTTGACCAATCTTCCATAGCCTACGTGCACAAGTAGTTTGAGTAGAACTACTGATCTTCATTATCTCCCTGCTTGTTTACATCTTATCATGTATGGTATTATTTCATGATCGCTAAACGTTTGATTCTTTTTAATGTTGTCATCAGTTAACTTCATTCAACTGCACTTGTATGTAGGCGCTGCCATTCAGTTGTGGACGTTCGTAAATTGCGTTTATGGGCGGAGAAAGGCAGAGAAAGGCACAGTTTACACTAAGGATTGAACGATTGATAAATATGACGGATACTTGGGTCTGACAGTGTTCGCAATCTGCGGTGTGTCCATGACGCTGATAATGCTACGTTCGCAAATGTACGTACATCTGGCCCTGAGTGTGTGTGTGTGTGTGTGTTTGTGTGTTTGATTGAGTGTGTGTGTGTGTGTGTGTTTGTGATTTACCTTCTCCTGCTTGGTTCCTATCAGCATGTACGTGGGGCTCTGGTCTTTGGGGTAGACCACTAGTGTGCAGTGGGACGACAGGAAACCACGTCCCCCGACTTCATAGTCCTCATCCGAGTCACATGACCTGTCCACCTCCTCAACCCTTGCTTCACGCATGCGCAGCTGACCTAGAGGAAACTGAACAAAAAACACACACACACACACACACACTGTCACAGTTCAGTTAACACATAGCTCACAACCACTGGACACAGAATGCCCAGTTTCCCATGCATGGATTAAGCCTAGCCCTGGACTAAAAGCTTTTTTCAATGGAGATTTTGTCAAGAACTTGGCTTAATCCATGTATGGGAAACCTTCACAGGAAGGCTATAAGGTGTTTTGTGTGTGTTAACATCACCTTATCATCCTGGTTGCGGTAGTAATGAAAGACCTTCCCAATGAGAGCACACCACACCAGCTTAGAGTGGCCATGTTTGACCTGAAACGTGAGACAGAGAGCAAATGGGGGAGAGAGAATGAGGGAGAGGGAGAGCCAGAGGAAGACCTTAGATAAATGAGCTTCATTAAGGGCTCTGGAAGACTGCCCAGCTTGCTAAAAGGACAGTTGGACTATCTACCTTACAGTGGTACAAAGGCAAGCATGGATGCACATACACACACACACACACATACACATCAACCACATTCTAAAAGTAACTGTCTCTCTTACAGTAATTCAATAGTGCATACTTTCACAAATCTTGTGTAAAGGTTCTAAATAACTTCAGAATCTCATTCAAAAGGATCTCATTCCTACGTTTTTGTGAATACATCTTTTGAATTCTACCTTTGTAAGCCAGCCTCGTACAGTTGGCTTGACGGCGGTGTCCATGGAAACCGGAGTGGTAGCCTGGACTTTGAGCACATTCTGCAGCACCCGGATCCACTCTTCCAGAATGTTGGGGGAGTCAGCTGTCAGATAGAAGGTCTTCTTCTCCGTGATGAGCTGTTTTTCATGACAAAACACAGGATGAATGAACACGCAGTCAGTAATACCTCTCACTGTAGATCAGTCAGTACAGATAATCTGGATTACAGAATCAGGCAATTATTCAACAGGGTCATTGGAAAATTATGGGAAGCACAAAAGCAGTCTAACAAGTCCAAACAAATTGAAGTTCCCATTTCTCTCCCACTATATTTATTCAAATGGTCTTCTGTACAATCAAGTATGCCAGTTCAGCCTGCGGCACGAGTGAATTCATATTTTGAACATTATTACCATCGACAAATATTTTTGCATGTGCCAGACTCCCTTAATTTAAAACATTTCTCTTCTGATGGTGTTAGGACAGATGTACTTACAACCCACATGCAGATATTAAAACAGTCAACGATCATAGTTTTAGCAACATAAATTAATTTGGCATGAAACAAAAATATTAGATCCATGATGATGAATGAGTATGACGTGTGTGGAAATGTGTTTGCACAGGTGGCATTTCTCACCTGGAACGTCTGCCCCCCCTCTCCGCGGGCGATTCGACACGAGGCGTTCAGCTCGACGTGTCCCTGGGGCTTCCGAATGACATCACTCTAAACACACAGATCACACAAAGTGTGTGTTCAGATTTCACATCACATTTCTGATTTTTCCATGGGAACAGTATCAATGTTTCCACTGACATAATTTAAATGTATTCCGTTTTAGCCATACCAGTAAAGGGGTACCAAGGTTAACCTCAAAGGCATGGAAAATTCATATCTTTGCTACAACTAGGCGTCAATTTTAACAGATTTGTAAAAGGATGGACGGACAAACTTTGTGACAACTGCAAGACACAAGAGGTCCTTTCTAAGATGAAGAGAGTGGGAACTGACCGGTGACTTGTAGTAGAGGATCTCTCCATTCCGCAGCGTGAACCAGCGGCGTTTCCATGCCTTCACCTGACTGCCCATCTTCAGCAGGTAGCCCGACTTCTCCAGCATCTCCTGAGGGCACACAGCAGCAGCAAGGTTTCACAGACTATGTGTGTATGTGTGTATGTGTATGAGTAAATATTGATGTGTATTCATGCAACTTGCCTTTATAGACTGGAATTGAATGGCCCTCAGAATAACAGAAATATAAATCATGTTGTGAATGGATTTATTATATTCTCCCATCCAACATAAGGAGGGCATGAGTAGTAAATAAAGATAGATTAATAGTAAATAAAGAGAGTGAGTAGTAAATAAAGATAGACTAGAGTAATAAATAAAGATACATTAGAGTAGTAAATAAATATAGATTAAAGTAGTAAATAAAAGTAGACTAGAGAAGTAAATAAAGATAGATTACAGAAGTAAATAAAAATAGATTACACTAGTAAATACAGATAGACTAGAGTAGTAAATAAAGATAGACTGCAGTAGTAAATAAAGATAGACTGCAGTAGTAAATAAAGATAGACTGCAGTAGTAAATACAGATAGATTAGAGTATAAATACAGATAGATTAGAGTAGTAAATAAAGATAGAGTAGTAAATAAAGTAGGGCTGTCAAAATAACTGATTAATTTCGATTAATTCATTTGAGAAAAAAATAACTGATTAAAAAAATTAGTGCAGATTAATCGATTCCGTATGAGACTGTAAAATGAAGGAGAGAGAAGAAAACGTGCTGCCTGGATCATTGATTGGAACATTTACTTTTAAAAAATGGCCTGATGGTGTTGATAATACTAAAATAAAGTGTTGAAAATAAAGTCCTCTGCAATGTCTGCAGCAAGGAATTTACTCTATCATCAACTCTATAGTCGCACATCAATGCAAAGAAATAAGTGTTGACATTGAGGGGAGTGTTAATTAATTTTCATTGTGTCCCCTAGGTTATATCTTTGGCCTGAAATGCCTTGTATGTGAAAAAAAAAAAACTTCTTCCCGAAGCACATTTTGAATTTATTTCCTCAGCATATTAGGTCATATCATAGATTATTATGGCAATTATTTGAACAGTGAAAATAATAATAAAAGAGTTTTTGAACTTTAATGTCACTAATGCTGATTATTCCTAACCTGACTCTCGCCAGATGAATTTCGTTCCTCGCGAGAGTCAGGTTAGATTATTCCATGATTCATTTGAATTTAAATATTTAAAATACCTTCACAGCAAAAATTATATATGCGATTAATTTAGATTAATTAATCACAGAGTATGTAATTAATTAGATTAATTTTTTTAATCGATTGACAGCCCTAAAATAAAGATACATTAGAGTAGTAAATAAAGATAGACTAGAGTAGTAAATAAAGATACATAGTAGTAAATGAAGAATGTAAAAAACTCCTCGTCTCCTACCGGTCCAATGCTTTCACAGGAGTAAGAGGAGGTGCGTTGCACTTTGTGTTCAGGCTCCAGGTAGTTACTGTCCAGAGAACATGCGTCCGGTGGGATGGCATAGTCACTCTCTGAGCTGATGGATGACACTGACACCCCTGGACACACACACACACACACACACATTTGTTAGACACAATTCCACACAACCACGTGTATGTACACACCCACCCACACACATACACACACACACACAGACACACAAGCACACACACAGAGGTGGAACAGCATTAAAAACCATTACAGGCTTCATCGTGGAAACTCAGATGTGCATAACATCATGTCAAGTTTTCCATAGGAATATCCATGACCCCTGACACAAACTTCCATAGGAATATCCATGATCCCTGACACAAACTTCTGCATAGGCATTTTCCACAACCATTTCACTCAGCCAAAGCCTCTGTAAAAACAGATTTATAGACTGACGTTCAGTGCCTGTGCTTACAAGAACACAAACCATGACCTTAATCAGCAGTAGGCCCTGAAATACACCCCCCTTCACCACACACAAAGGTTCCTGGTTGCAATTCCTGTGGGTCCTCACTTTTGATGGAGGCGAGTGATTTTCAGTGCCTGTACTCCTGAACTGAAGCTATCACAGATAGATACAGGTATACATGCCTAGTTTACAGGCCCCATAATAAATCACTACACAACACAATATTGCAATGACAGTAGAAGTGAGGGACACAGCAACCACTTTGTACCTGGAAGAGCCTAGACTTTTTTTTTCAGTTAGACAATTTCGACTGATGCTGTAAAGGTGGGGAACAATGGCTGTTAAGGGCCCCAGGTCTGTGTTCATCTTGGGCTTAAACAAATGCTAACAGATGGGCAACAGGTTTGTACTTTCCAAAAACACCATATCATACAGATGTGATCTGTGTCCCTGGGCTTAAGTCCAGCCTAAGAGTTCTTATAATCACTAAAAAAGGTATAAAATAAGGATGTTCACAGATAGCATCTCAGACAAAAGTGTTAAAGCTACTACTACTATTAGTACTTATATTGCTGTGTGCGACAGAGAGTTTGGGCAAAGATGACGGCTGTCAGCACACTGCTGGTGATGCTGTTCTCCATGTGTGGAGCTCAGACTCAGAGCACCCAGACTGAAGTTCAGACAGAGAGCCAGACTACTGGAGCTGCTGCTGCTTCACTCAGCTGGATGTCTCGACTGAGCTTAAGGAACTCAAAGACATCGTGCATAACCTGGGAACCTCGATGGTGGAGCTGAGGGAACTGAGCTTTATTCAACAGGAGCTTCAAAAACACCAAATCCCTGCTGCATAAAACAGAGACTGAGAATGCTGCTCTACACACAGAGATGGCAGTGCTAGTAGACCAGACTTGCTACTAGTGAAACTGAAGTGTTGAATCTGAGGAAGGAAACTGCAGCACAGACTGAGAGATTGGTAGCCACTGAGGCTAACATAGAACATGTGAAGAATGACACAGCAGCACACCACACAGACCTGATCAATATGAAGACTGAAGTGATACTCCTGATCAAGGAAATTGCAGCTCAAGAAACCAGACTGTCTGCCAGTGAGACTGTGAAGAACCTGACTATGGCAAATGCAGCACAAAAAAACAGACTAGCTGCCACTGAGACTGACATAGAAGACCTGAAGATAGAAAATGCAGCACAAGAGACCAGACTGGCTGCCAGTGAGACTGAGGTGAAGAACCTGAAGATGGAAATTGCAGCATAAGAGGCAGAGCTGACTGCAGTGACGACCAGACTGGCAGCCACTGAGACTGAAGTAATCTGAAGGAGATTACAGAGAAACCCAAGGTGGCATTCTCAGCAGGCCTGACTGAATTAGGACACATAGAGGCTGGGAATACTGAGTTGAACTAAACACATCACCAATGTTGAACAGGCCTAGAGCCGCACGACAGGCTCCTTCACAGCTCCAGTCAAGGGAGTCTACTACCGGTACTTCAGATTCACAGTCATGGATAATCTAGCCTCACACTGGATGGGGATCAAGATGTTTAAGAATGCAGAGCAGATCACGTATTTAGGACAGTATGATACAGATGGAAGCCAATCCTATCTGTCCAGTGGTGCGACTCTGCAGCTGAAGGTGGGAGATGTAGTTAACATGCGACTCCATGCAGGCTACAGGCTCTATGATAGTTTTGTTAATCACAGCACAAGTGGATGCTTCAGTGGATTCCTGCTCTTTCCTCTCGGAACGGAACACCCCAGAACAGTAAATGATAAAAATAATATACATAGCCTACTCTAGAACAGAGGTTCTCAACCTTTTGGGGGCTAAGGCACACCAAAGATGAAACCAAAACGCTAAGGCACACTGACTTATGGTTACTAATTATGAAGTGATACACACATTAATATAGGCAATAACAGGGGTGTTTATTCTTATGCCCATATTTTTTCACATGATGTTGACTGAGCTGCATAATAGATCTGTAGCCTATCTTATAAAAACACTTAATACCTATACCTAACACCTTTTAATTAACACTTCACTTTGCCTCACGGCACACCGGTTGAGAACCACCGCCCTATGCCACACCACCTGACCTTCTACCAGACATGATGTCTACAGAACAAATGCACACACACACACACACACACACACACACACACACACACATACACACACACACAGAGTGGGTTCCTGTTCGAGCTGCTGGGGGCTCTCACCTCTCTTGAGGGCGCGGGGACTGCTGGGAGTGCTGCCCTTGCGGTCAGGCCCCAGGACGGAGCTCCGCAAGGAGCCCAGAGAGCTGGTGTCATCCTCGGAGCCCGAGTCCTCCTCCACCAGAGGAGAAGTACTGATCTGTGTGGCTTTCTACAGGAGCGAGTCAACATCAATAGCCAATCATTAGAGATACATAACAGGCAAACATTTACTTTTAAACTTTTAAAAAGGTACTTATGTTGAAGGTGCAACAAGATCACATTGTCATTCTTACCCCTTTAAGAGTGGTGTAGACAGGAACACTAATGTTCTTACACATTAGGTGAGTAAATGGACCAGCAGAGGGGTACTGGGACAGGCTGGACACTGTAAAACACACATACACAACGTATGCCATGTAATTCATTCACACAACAACAAGACGCACCAGATTATGAGAAGTCCATCAACTGAGTATTTTACCTGCACCCTTGGCAGCAGGACTGGCCTCAGACACCCTCATACCAGACTTGGCCACAGCATAGATACGACTCTCCTGTAAAAGAGCCATTATTTAATGTTCCATTAGCATTATTTGTTATTTGAAAATTATTTGTGAAAATATTATCTATAACTCAGATATTTGCATGTCTATTTGCCTCTCTCTCTCTCTCTCTCTCTCTCTCTCTCTCTCTCTCTCTCTCTCTCTCTCTCTCTCTCTCTCTCTCTCTCTCTCTCTCTCTCTCTCTCTCTCTCTCCTTCTCCTTCTCTCCCTTCGTTCCTCTTACCCAGGCAGGGAAGCGGTGTAACGGTGGTGTTGGGGGCTTCACCGCATCCGGATCCAGGCATTCCTTCACCAGCCCCATAGACAGCGTTCCTCCGGCGCAGGGCTGATCGACATCGGCCTGTGCCTGGGCCTGAGCACCCTCCTCCACCCCCTCCATGCCGTCGTCGATGTCCGTCTCCTCCACCTGCGGCGCAGCCGCTGCGGGCACCTGGGACAGGCTCCGGGCCAGCAGCGGCAGGCCGGCGCAGCCGAGGTCGATGCTGACGTTGATGTGGTGGAAGCGCTCGAGGCCGGGCTGCGGCTGGCTCTGGTGCTTCTTCAGCAGCTGGATGCTGTCGCGCGGGCTAAGCGGCGTGCGCACCTTGGGCAGAGTCATGCTGGTGCCCGCGGGCAGCGAGAAGCAGGGCGCCAGAGGCGAGCGCGGGGCACCGGACAGGGCGAGGGCGGACGCTGGGGCCTCCGCGGGCGGAAGCAGCAGCAGGGAGGCCTGCGGATTTTCATAGGCCGATGAGGAAGAGGAGGAGGAGGAGGAAGAGGTGGAGGAGGACGATCGGAGGCGGTGCAGGCGGAACTTGCTGTTGAGTTCGTCTGATGAGTGGTCCCGGCTGGGGGGGTCCCCCATGGCGGTGGTGACCGGAGGGACACTGAGGCCTCCCGCCACGACCCCTCTGCCTCGGCCCTGAGTGGCACCCTCCACCATCTTGGACACGGTCATCTTGTCGACAGAGGACGATCTGTCTGACGTCTCCAGAGCTTTCTTCTTTGCTTCTACACAACAGCAAGGGGACAAGGACAGAGGCTTGTAATTCAATTAATCATTATTAATCATTGATAAATGCAAATGCCTAACATAATAAAAATCCATCATGCTATATGAGCTGGACATTTGCAGAAGATGAGGAAGGTGCGGAGGATGTGGTTGGACACCTACCAGCGGAGCCTCCTGAGGGGGTGTGCCTCCAGCCGTCCTCCAGAGCAGGTGGTGTGCCAGGGCAGCTGGGCGGGTAGAGTGGGCTGGAGGGCACCAGGTGGGCATCAAGACTGGGCGATAAGGGGGACAAGGGGGACGTGGAGGAGTAGGGACCCTCCTGGAGCACTTTGAACAACAACACAGGGCAATAAATCATGAGAGAAACGGACAGATTGTGACTAAGAAAGAGAGAATAACACATACTCAGAGAGAGAGAGAGAAGGAGAAAGAGAAAGAGAGAGAGAGAGAGAGAGAGAGAGAGAGAGAGAGAGACTGCATGGCTTATCATCTCAGGACTGCTGACCTTGAGAAGCATCCACTTACCTTGCAGTTTGTCCTGAAGGTTGAGGATCTGTTCGGCCTGCTTGAGGTTGGCCAGCTTCAGCTGCTGGTTCTCCATCTCCATCTGCACACAGTTTTAATGACTCCATTTTGACATGGGTTTTAACATTACATTTCAGGCCTTGCTCAGCTAGTAGACATACAGCCTAATGGGCCACTTAAAATGCTCAAAAGGTCAATGACGGAATCTCTCTCTTTTAATC
>NW_027468680.1:14702479-14772479 GCF_046254945.1 Alosa pseudoharengus | reverse complement strand
GTCATCACCTTTGTCGTTGTCAGAGATATTTCATGATATCATCAGAACCCAAGACCACAAAAATCAATCCAACAGAGATGGAGGCAAGGGAGAAGTTCCTTTGGAACAACGGAACAGCTGAACAACCACAGGCAAAGGTTCCACATGGGACACAAGCAAGCATAGTCTAAGATGAGGTATAAATAATCAGAATTGTTACACAGTGAAATATACACAGTTCATTTACTGTGTTGCTACAGTATGTTGGAAACACAGGCATTTTCCTGCTTCCATGATCATACCAAGATCATATTCAAGATCACAATCACCATGTCTTCATGATGGCTTGCATCAACTTTGCCACAACACAACAATATCAATCAACACATGCATGTACAAAACCAAAAACCATACCCCAGTAATAACAGCCTCAGCAAAACTGCTATAACTCAAAATAAACCCAAACGTACACAGAACAAATGCGAGTCAGACCAAACTCATCCCCTCCACCACAAAAACCCTCAAGCAAGACCAGCTCTTGCTCATCACCAACAGCCCCACTACTGATTCCCAAAAGCCCCAGGAGTGGGGCTGGAACAAAGAGGGGACAAAGAGGGCTGGACAAGCAGGACTTTCTCTTCCCCGTCCCACCTCTTCTCTCCAGAGAGGAGCCAACTTCTGCTGGGTCACCTAGGAAATGAGAACATTGCAACAGGTCGCAGAAATGCATGCAGTGAGATCATCGATGATGACAAAAAGGCCTTTGAAATTCTGTCAGCCCCCTGCCTCTCCCTTTCTCTCCCTTTCTCTCCTCTTTCTCTCTCTCTCTCTCACACACACACACACACACACACACACACACACACACACAGAAAGAGAGAGAGGGCGAGTGAGAGAGAGGTAAAAGACAGAAAGAGAGAGCGAGAGAGAGAGTACTCACAGTGGCACACACACACACTCACAGACTCAATGATGTCCACATAACTCATTATTAAATAATACAAGTTACACTGAGCTCAGAAAATATTACCCACCTCGCCCTCCGAGCCTAACCGCACATCCAACCCCCATCCACCCCTGCTCTGGCTCACCCCCCCCCCCCTCCATCCCTTCCCCACCGCCAAAATATCCCCGTCCAAGCAATCCCTTCTTAATCACAGGCCAACAGAGGAAAGGGATACTAGGCGGCACAATGGAGTCTTTCTGCATGACGGCCCCTTTACGGACACCGGAGGGCCAGAGGGGGGAGGTGGCGCAAAGAATGTGTGAGAGACTGAATGGAGGGAGAGAGAGGGTTGGATGTGGGAAACCCAAGAGAGAGAGAGAGAGAGAGAGAGAGAGAGAGAGAAAGTGGAGTGTGGGGGGGGGGGGGGGGGGGTGGTCAAGGAGATTTTACCTGAGAGGGGAAGCAAGCGGCAGCCATTTTGGCACTCACAAAGAGCTGCCGGATCCCTGTGGAGGAGCATTCCTTCAAAGGCCGGCCCAAGAGTTTAGCTTCACTGTGAAGCTCCAGTTTTGGGAGTGAGGAGAAGCCAGAAAGGCAGGCAGAGGACAACACCAGACATTAAAGGCAGAAGGGGCACGCTCTGCAAACCCAGCTGCAGCAATGGTGACCAGATATCTCTCTTCCAACACGCTTATAGCTGGTAGTGCTAATTTAGCCACTGTGATGACTTTAGCAGGGACTACCAAAGCTGAAGAGAGAGAAAGAGAAAGAGAGGGAGAGAGAGAGAGGCTCCCAATACAACAGCAAAGGACCATAGTGTAGAAAAAGCAGCACTAACACTGCTCTATGCAATTACTCCAGTCCATAACTATAGGCCTGAGGACAAATTACAGCAGCAGGACACAAAAGGGATTCCTTCCATATTGACGAAGAAGGGATGAAGAAAGAGAGAGAGAGAGAAGGAGATGGGGGGAGAGAGCGAGAGAGAAATAGAGAGAAAATGGGGAGAAATAGAGACAGAGAGAAAGAGAGAGAGATCGAGAGAGAGAGAATAAGATGGGGGGAGAGAGAGAGAGAGAATGAGAGAATAAGATGGGGGGGAGAGAGAGGCCTGAGGTTTGAGGTTTTGAGGACTTACACTTGGGGGGAGGATGAAGGCAGAGAAACTCAGACACACAATCAGGAAGGCTGGCCAGTCAAGTGTGCTGCCTTGTGGACACAATCACAGACCAGTCCCGTCTGTGACACTTATCACAACAATGCTTCATAGCAACTATTGCTTCAGTAGTCTGTGAAAGCAATAAGTGTTACAGATCACTACCCAAATAAATTGCTTTTCAAACTGTCACTATTCATTAGCAATCCATTAGTTTCAGCCAAGCTTACTATGCTGACAGCAGAAATTGTCCTATGAACTGAGGAAAAATGAATGTAATAACATCTATTGTTTAATGTAATCTCATTTCCCTTGAGGGTGTGCAACATATTTATCCATTCATTACTTTTGTTTAGAACATTGATGCAATCAATGTTATTATGCCATGCATATTGATATACACAATATATAGACAAATCCATGTATCATAATATATCAGCATGTGTAAATATATTAATGCAAATATATAATACAATATCAAGATAATGTTAGATGCTCTTTGTGATTTCTGGAAAGCAGTAAGCCATGCTGAGTTCTATGGCTTGTATGGAGCTCATATAAGCCTGTGCCTTTTTCAATACAAGATGTGCTGTTGTTATACATCTATTATAAGACAGTAGTAATAGCTTCCCAATAGGTTAAACATGCATGCTTTCATCAACATGATGAATACTTCACAAAAAAAACATAAATGAATATATCCACCAACCAATCAATAGAAATCAATCAAATGATGTATATACACAATGATTTAGTTCTGCTCCCCTTGACAGCTCATATGCTGTTTCCCCAGTCCTGCCAACCTGTCATCTTTCTGTACACAACACTGTTTTTATGAAATACACTGTTATACTTCTACTGACCCACACATAAATATCTTTGTGGACACTGAACATCCCAAGCATGTATTGAATTTTGAGATGCTGACAGAAATATGTCTGTTCCCCTCAGCCATGTGGCCTGAATGATGACCGCAACGCCTGTCCTGCGTGCTAAACCCAGCCCCTAATTCCCCTTTACACACACACACACACACACACACACACACACACACACACACACACACACACACACACACAAACACACACAAACAGCTGGATGTCGGCAGTGCATTCGACAAGCCTAAACCCTTTCAGCACGGCAACGCTAATTTCCCCTTGAGCGTGTGAACGCGTGACACCCCCACCTCCACCACCACAACAGGCCTGTTTAACATGGAGGTGAGGGAAAAGAGGAGGTGGACAGAAGGACCACCCATCTCCATACTAGGCCCTCCGAGACGGAGAGAGAGAGAGAGAGAGAGAGAGAGAGAGACCACGCACAGAGGCATGCATGAGACAGACAGGGAGAACCAGCTGGTAAAGAAGTGTAGCAACAGAGGAGAAAAGTGAGAGCAAAGTGGAGACTTCCTCCAATGCGTGCCTCAGACAGATGAGGTCGAAAAGCACTATGGAAGCCCAGACCTCACCCTCCCTCTCTCCCTCTATCTCTCGCTTTCTCTCTCTCCCTCTCTCTCTGTTTTTCCCTCAGGTACAACTGTGTGTGGCCCTTACACTTATCTGGCTAAGTGCCAAACACTGCACTTAAGCGCTGCCCACTCTGTGTGATGAGGACGGGGACGTGTGTGTGTGTGTGGGGGGGGGGGTCAACTACAGCTTACTACATGATGATCTATTATCCATTGACTCTACATGGTTTAAGCCTGACTTGAATTAGGGTGAAATTTATGACTGTTTTTTGTATCCTTAATTACGTCTCACTGTCTTTGTCCAAGTTTGCTAGTGTAATTATCAGTTTCAAAAAAGACAGCCACAATGAATCACTCACCCTGCTCTCCAAGAAGCCTTGGTGCCATATTCAATCTTGTGTAGTTTGCCTTTTGCGACTGACTGGCTGGATTAAAGGTCTAATGTGCATCGTCTTCTCTCAACTCCTTATAATTTTCTGAATCTCTACATCCGAGTGATGTAGTATGTTCAGCTTTATATACTATTGAAGTCGCCAATCCCTAAATTGGCTGCCTGTAACAGGGCACCAGCACAAGGCACATATTTAACGTAAACATAAGTCCAAGCAAGAGCCTGTGTGGAAGATAAAGACGGCCCTTTGAAAAACAAACCGCAAGGGTATATTTATTGAAATGTAATCTTCCATAAAGCTGGACCCACATACCTCAAAAGGCTGTTTGACAATTGAGGGTTAGAAATAGTATCTGGGCAAGGGTGTATTATAAACTGAGTCAGATTTACATGCTGTAGGGGAAAACATCCATTTCACCCCACAGAAATAAAAAAAACGTCTTGTATCACGCCATCCATATCATAATTAACCATAGACCTAATACCAGCATTGGTCACAGGGTGACCTCATTCTAGGGCTGTCATTGTTATACAGAAATCGTATTTACACAGCAATCATATTGCAATATGGCTGTTCAAATTCACATTCAGTTCAAATGTGAAGGCTGTGAGTTTTTGGGAAATGATGTAGAGCCTCTCGGTGTCCAGTTGGCGGCCCTCGGCTGACGGCAGATGTGGAAACTATCTGCTGCTGACTGGGCCCTTTGCACCAGAGCTCTCTCTGAGGACTCCCCCATAGGAGCCGCCAGCTCAAAAACTATTACAGATCCTATAGTCAAGCTGCATCTGTTCGCATACACCCACAAGCTGTAAGCACACTAACAACTGTTGAGCATGCACATATGGTGGAGGAGATATATACACACACATACACATACACACATACACACACGCACACACATACACACACACACACACACACACACACACACACACACACACACACACACACACATGATGTCGCCACCAAGCCCACAGCTGTGATGATGTAAGCAATTGGTCTGTTTAATGATATCACCTCAAACATCTCCCAGCCCCTACTGTTGTTTTTCAGGACTGTCTCTGTCCAGATCCAACTGGCTTCTCAGCCCAATAACTCAGAGTGGACCATATGTGGATCTGGGTCAGTGTGTGTGTGTATATGTGTGTGTGTGTGTATATGTGTGTATGTGTGTGTGTGTGTGTGTGTGTGTGTGTGTGTGTGTGTGTGTGTGTGTGTGTATATGTGTGTGTGTGTGTGTGTGTGTGTGTGTGTGTGTGTATGTATGTGGATGTATTTTGTAAGCATGTGTGTGTGTATGTGTGTGTGAGAGTGTGTGTGAGGGAGAGAGAGAGAGAGAGAGAGTCTTCATGCAAGTTAGCGCATGGCAAGAAAATCTGACAATGTGTTTGAGTGTGTGTGTGTGTTTGTGTGTGTGTCTGTGTGTGTTTGTGTGTTTCTTGTGAGGTAAGAGACACACACACACCATTAGTCTTATACTCCACCTCTACGACCTGATGCAGAAACATCTCACTTTCCCCGTTGTTTTTCCAGCAGCAATTTACAACCACATAAAACAACAGCTAAACACCAGGCCACTTTGGCTCCTCTCAGAATAGAATGAGTTACCGTATCACATGCATCAAAAAAAACTCCCAGGGAAAACCTCAAGAAATGACTCTCTCCAGCACCCACAACCAATATTACAACAATACAACAAGAGATGGAGAGAATAGTGCATATTATACACATATTTAAGAAGATACTGAACGAGAAAAGAAGAAATATCAAAGTGAAATAAACACAGCTCATTTTCTCTCCTGCTTGACCTGTGACCCTCGACGAGACGGCTGCTGCAACTTGATCCACTGGCAAGGAAATCCCAACAGAGTGGATGTGTGTGTGTGTTTGTGTGTGAGTGTGTGTGTGTGTGAGTGTGTGTGTGTGTGTGTGTGTGTGTGTGTGTGTGTGTGTGTGTGTGTGTGTGTGTGTGTGTGTGTGTGTGTGTATGTGTGTGTGTCTGTGGATATGTTTGTGTTCCTCTCAAGTGCCCTGTCACATAACTTGCTAGCGGAAATAAAGGTCTATACCAAAAAGTGACCCAACCACATCTAGCGAGCTCTGTGAATGGCCTCATGCACAATACAGCTCTATTTGGGCCTCTGGTAGCATATTTACTCTGTGTGGAGGTAATGACAGCTCTATAACAGCTGTGCTTTATGGGCACCATGTGTAGACCTTTTTTTTTTTTTTTGCTGGGAGAGTAGGTTAAGCCAGCTGGCCATTCTCCTCGAGTATTCCTCCTAATCTCTCCTTCACTCCTGTTGTTTTTTACGGCACTCCATCTCCCTCCTTCATCTTCCATTCTCCTCTTCCTCCTCCTCTCCCTAGTCAATCCTTAAATGCCTCCTCTCTGCTGTGTTTCTCCTTTTCTTCATTCATCTACTTTGCTCTCCTGTGTTCTCTATAGTATGTTAACCCTTCCCCCACTGCCTTCTCTCTCTCTCTCTCTCTCTCTCTCTGTCTCTCTCTCTCTCTCTCTCTGTCTCTCTCTATCTCTCTCTCTCTCTCTCTCTCTCTCTCTGTCTCTCTCTCTCTCTCTCTCTCTCTCTCTCTCTCTCGCCCCCTCCATCTCTCCTCGCCTCGTGTCTTTACCTTGAGTCTCGAGTCCGGGCGGCGTGTGTAATGACAGGCTTGTGTGGCTGTGCTCACATGCATTATCAGTGGGCCATAAATATAGCCCTGGACATTCCTCTGCACTGAGGTGTAAACATCTCAGGCAAGGGCTGCCGACACACACACACACACACACACACATACTTAACGGACTCCTCACATTGGAAGTGGGATGACCACATGTGTGTCATTGAGGTTTTCCTTCCCCATCCAAATCCAATGTCGAAATGCAAGAACAGGAGTAGCAGCAACCAGCCACCATCCATGGCACACATTGACAAGAAAGGTGGATTTGTTATATGCTATAATACATACCATATTCTATACAGGAGGATGCTTCCCAGCAAAAAAGATGCACAAATATGTCTCCCACTCAGAAAATAACATCATGCAAAACTACTAGGCAGAGAGGCCAAAAACTGGTCACAGGTGAAAATAATAAATGGGCCACAGGTGAAAATAACTACATTTATACGTTTATCACAATCAATGTTTACATTGACTAAATCTATAGATACAGGAGCCCACTGTGAAAGCTAATGAAAACCACCAATCTGCCAGGCATTGAAGGCATCTACAACCTTAGGAAGAATTGAACTAAGCCAACACATCAACATCAACAATCGCTACTAACCAATAAAGACGGCACTACAGCATCTATGGACCACTGCAAACCTCTTCTGAAACTCCTGTTGTCACTCCATTTAATGTAGGTTACAAGCTACAGCACAGAATCCAGACCTTATTATCCAAGTCCACGTGTAATATTGCTGCACCCAGACTTTCCTTGTGAATGTTGTCCAAAAATGGTCAAAGCGCACAGGTGTGCCAGACACACAAGGCTACCAGCTGAAACCCCTGACTACAGCAACTTGGATCGCCCACGACTCAGCGAAGCGAAAACCTGTTCGATCTTTCACCGCTGCAAGAAATCTGTGGGTGGTTGTACCGGGACCCAAAAGAGAAGCGGTAATTCCATCCACTTCCAAAACTTGCAATCTTTTCACTGATTTCCCCTTTCAATCGAGCATGCATTGCGCGCTACAGATTTGCTTTAAAAATATTATTTTACATACCTTGTGACTCCTCTTTTTGGTGTGCGAACGTTTGTTGTCTGAACTTCTCCCGGCAATCACATCACGCCTACACACTGTGTCAGGCTTTCTTATTTCCCCTTAAAGGATTTGGTAAATAGCCCGTCATTTTCACTTCGTCCGTCCTGTAGATTCTTCCCTCCTGAAGCTCAAAGGACGATGCGGCACGTCCTCATTCAGACAGGTCATCTCTTATTTCTTTAAAGAGCCAAGCGGAGGATCAAATTACAGTGACGTGTTGGGCAAAGTTTTCTGTCTGCCGGTATTCTGCTCCTCTCCGCATGCCTGCGCTCATACAAACTTTCGTAGATCTCAACGACCTCGAGGGGTGCCTTTTCAATTAATAAGCAACTGCTGTGGTGGTTTGTATTATTCAAGTTGTAACATAACATGTGCAACTTCTTCAGAGAGCAACTCGTGCGTAGGCCTACTACAAATATGCGGTATTTCATTTTCAAATTGAAAGTCCATATTCTGCTTGAACATAAGACCATAAATGGGCTACACGTTTACTGAGATCGCAATGGGTTGCCAGTTTGGAACTTTATTGCACCAGTCGATTACCCGTGCTTCTTACAACTAGTAGCCTAGCAAAGGCACGCAAGAACATTTTCACGTTGTTAAAAGCCAATAAACAGTAAGGAGCTAAAGAATGTGAGACAGCGATTAGGAAATTGCGAAAACTGAACATAGACTGAATGCAATTAATTTGGGTTATTTACTAAATTATGCATACAACTTGATGGATTTGTCACAAGTCATACAAGTAAATTTTTTACTAGCCTTGTGATCAGGTTCAGCATAGCCTGCACATACGAAGGTCCCCAAGCTATGTGATTTCAGAGTAGCTTATAAACAAATGTCAGTGCAAGCCTGTTGTATGGGCATAATCCAATTAAGACGAAACGCCTGGTTTCCATTTAGTCCATTCTGCCTGGATCCCCTCTTGGATGTTTACAGTGACTTCAGTGACTGTTTTTTAAAAGGCTCGGCCCGTGCTGTAAAAAGCCAACGGGGATGAGGTCAGGGCAGCCACACCCGTGCGCAGCGGCCTGGCTTCGCCTGCGGGCCGTCCACACAACCCCCCCTTTGCGGACAGATCCAGGGCAGAGATACACGAACAACGTGCAGGGCTTGGGTTACAAATGACAGAGCGGTCATTTGTGCGAAACATTCAGCATCTTCTGCCTAGCAGCTGAGCATTCATAATATACATTGCTATGAAAGTAATTATATATGGCGGACCAGTATCCACAGCTTCAAGTCTACACTCTATGAATTAGTGTATCGTTTATCTCCAGCTACTTAAAAACATTTATTTACCTGATGCAAACTTACGTGTGAAGTCACTCACGGAAAAGAAATATGAATATATAGACTTATGATAAAACCAGGAACTTTTTTTACAGTGAGCCCATTTTTCATTATTGATACAGAGCAATAAAGTCTATCAATTGAGGAAGGAGGTGTCAGTCAGTGAACACAGTCAGAAGGGCAATGATTTAGATGAAAGATGCACTAACCATCAAATATCGCTTTAGGGGATGAATACAACAAAACAAATGCACATGAAATAGTCAAGATACAGAATACTTGTACTGAAGCAGATAGCTTAATTTCTGAGGCATGTTGAGAAATGAGTCTGAAAAACACGTTTTGTCCTGTCATAAAGATTCTTCACAGAAATGTCTTAGGCTACATGACTAGGAGATTAATTACCAGCAGGGGGCCAGGCTCCTTAAGATTAAACATTTCTTTAATCACATACAACACCTAAAATTATAGTATACTGTAGCACCACCATAGACAATTAACACTGTCTGTGACACTTTAAAGAGTCTCAGGATTAGCATCCAGAAAAGCTGTGGTGCTAAGCAAAGGAGAAATCCAGCTCAGAGGAGGCTCATCTCTCTGAGAATAGACTCCAATTATAATTGGCTGTAAAAGCACTTGAAGATTCAGAAGATGAATCAAGAATTAATCATTTATATGGAGCTTTTATTCCTAAGCTTTTTATGCAGAAATGCTTGACATCTCAACTAAATCCTTATGGTTGCACCAGACCACGTAGCTATCAAAGCTATGTAATTTGTGAGTGTCTCTCTCTCTCTCTGTCTGTCTGTCTGCCTGCCTGCCTCTCTCGCTCTACTATGCATATGTGTGACTGTGTTTGTGTGACTGTGTGTGTGTGTGTGTGTGCGTGTGAGTGTGTGCGTGCGTGCGAGTGCATGTGTATTTTATTTTGCATTTGACCCCATGAGTATATATATGTGTGTGTTTGTGTGTGTGTGTATGTGTGCATGCAAGAGCAAGTGCATGTGTATTTTATTTTGCATTTGACCCTGTGAGTATATAGTGTGTGTGTCGTTGTGTGTGTGTGTGTGTGTGTATGTGTGTGTGTGTGTGTGTGTGTGTGTGTGTGTGTGTGTGTGTAGTCCTATTCCCTCTGTCCGTGGCCGCTGTCAGACAGCTGTATCTGGTGTTTGGGGGCAGCGGGCGGCTCTGTGCCTCCTGTCCTGCGAGAGTTTTTACTGCTGCTGGCCCGACACGCTGGAACCACAGCAGGGCCGGAGCACGATGGAAACTCCACATAAAAACACAGAAACTAAAGCAAACCAATTATACAACAGAAAAAGAGCGACAGACAGACAGACACAGAGAGGAGAAAGAGACCATACGATATTGACGAGTTAGATGCCTGGGTTTGCGTTTAGCATGGAGAATGTGTAGAATGACAACAAGACTGACAACAAAAGAATGACAGAATGCAAAATGACAACAAAAAGAAAAAGAGTCACCCAGTAGGTCACTTCTCCTTTTTTGTCTCTATGGTGCTCTCCTCTTTTCCTCCTCCTCCTCTTTCTCCTCCTCTCCCTCTGTGTGTGGTCTTCTCTCGGTCTCGGAGAGGGGGAGGAGTGGAAGAGGGTGCAAACTCAGGTGAAGGTTGCTTTTGGTTGTTTGGCAGCAGCACCCATTCTAGCCCCATAGGCATTTGATCTTCAAAATTGTATCTCTAAGGTCTCCGTCTAGCGTTGTGCTGAGGCCACTTGTAGACAGCCATCTTAGGAATTAGGTTGCATGTTGCATTAATAGCACAAGTTAGCAAGTTTGAATTTGGTTTTGTGTAGCTCACAAGAATTTTTGCAGATTGTATACATGTTGTCCTTTTGAAGTGGTTGACGCATGTTTTTATTTTATTTTATTGTGTGCAGACTAGTGCATCTTTTTGTTTTTATCACAACCCACCACAACCCAACTGTTTTCTGGCATCTCTTAAACCTTATGTTTATGTTGGGGGTTTTTTCACTTACAGCTACACAGTACAGATGCTATAACATTTAAATTGTCACTCATGTCTGTGGTTTAATGTATACGTCACTGCTGATTCTAAGGTTTCTTAGAATTATATAGCTAGTTTGTATACTAACTGTAGTTTATTGTCCACTTTTACAACATTCTGTTATAGTACTTATAGTTTTAATTGATACCACGTATCTATAAGTTATATATATGTGTTTCTAAATGTGTTTGCTCCATAGTGTATTCATGCTAAGTTGTGTAAAGTGAACTCTTGTCAGACTTTTAAAACAAAGGGAATGGAACTGAGAGATGAGAGAGGCAGAACTGCACACACACACACACACACACACACATACACACACACACACACACACACACGTACACACACATAGATAAACACATACACACACGCACCCACATACACACACCACTGTGGCAAGGCATTGAGCTCTAAAATACAGACTCAGCGAGATGATGATTGTTTATCCTTTACACATAGGTCCTCATTTTAGACTCTGTGTCAACACATCATAGGATCATTCTGATTATCACCTCATGGTTGTGTGTGTGTATGTTTTGTGTATGTGTTTATGTGTGCAGGCCCCCTATCCCTCTCACACGTGTCTACTTTGATAATTACAGTATACCGCTCTCAACTACAATGCACTCCTTAATCTTGTGGCATCTCCTTGCACTGTAAAAAAACAAAGGTGCCTCCTCCAAGAATCCACAAAGGACTTCAATCCCTTAAGTCAACAACAACAAAAATCCCCCCTTGCGCTCTCTCTCTCATCTCAACTGGCGCTCACACAACCCACACACTCCCTTCCTGTGAGGGTGTCATCAGCGAACAGGTGACGAGAGCAGGCTAGTGCTAATTCTAACTCCTTCGGCCAGAACAGAGGACTGCCACGTCTTCACACTGCATGTCCACTGTCATTCGTTTAACGGAACAGGATCAGTAAGCCACACGTACGCACACACACACACACACACACACACACATACACACACACACACACACACACACACACACAGGACAGACACTGAAAGAGAGACACACTACACACATCCACACACACAGATAGACACATGCATGCATAGTATACATAGAACACGCATACACACACACACACACAGATACACAGTGGGAAATATATATATGGTTATGGTATTTATGATATTTAGCAGATGCTTTTGTCCAAAGCGACATCCAAACAACAACAATACAATAGAATAGCAATAATAGACAACAATGACAATTCAATCAATAACCTGATCAGAATCAGAATCAGCTAATGATAATAGATAATGAAAATAATTAAATACTGTTATATATGTAGCTAAATGTTGTGCTATATGAATAGCAACCACTAGGGCGCATCAGTGTTCTGTAATTGGTTGAGTTCTCGTATATAATAAACTAGTCTAGAAGAAGTCAGTGAACCAGCTATAAGCATGTGAGTGTTGCTCTGTGTGTGAATGTAGAATTGTTTGCATAAAGACATTAGGAAGCAACATAACATAAACTGGCGACAAGTTGTGTAGTCCTGAAGACTAGTGAACTGTCGAGAGTAGTTGGGTTGGTCAAATTTAGATGAAATAACCACGTTGGAAACACCTAGCTAGTGAGCTAGTGTTGGCTGTTAAGAGGTGATGAGTCGGTCTTCTTCCGAAGAGCCTAACGTTACAGTGCAAGCCACCATAAGTAGACACATCATGGCTGGAGTAATTGGACATCCCTTTGATGAGGCCGGTGAGTAATGGGCAACTTATATTGAACGTTTTGAACATCAAATCCTAGCTCAGGGGTTCCCAAACTTTTCCTTGACAAGGCCCCCGAAATACCACTAGGTTCTGGCCAAGGACCCCTTGATGTGTTATTAAACCCATCGACAATACTACGGCAAATTTAAAAATACATTAAGCTAATCCTAATAATTATTTTAGCCACAAGCACTTTGTGATGGAGCATACAGTGTGTAAAATTACATTTGGGGCTTTCTGCTATATGAGAGCTATTACTCTACTATTATTCCCAGTCATTATCATGGAAAATAATGTTCAGATATGCGACAAATTATTATAATGGCATTGTATAACAACCCTCATAGTAATGGGTATGTTTAAAAATTTTCAAATGTATTTATTTGTATCTGTATTTTATTTTTCTTTCCAACTTGCTGAGGCCCCCCTGGCACCCCCTCGCGGCCCCCACTTTGAAAACCACTGTCCTAGCTAATGAGATTAGGGACGCAAAGAAAGTGCCTGTGCTGTTTAGTGTGGTGGGATCAAAAACATATGGACTACTTTGTAGTTGGGTTGCTCCTGACAAGTCTGGGGAGATGGACTATGACCATATTGTGAAAGTGTTGCAGGCCCATTTTGCTCCAAAGCTGCTCGTGACTGCGGAGAGATTCCGGTTCCACAAGCAAAATCAAGGGGAAGAGGAAGCAGTTGCACGGCCTGTCACGGTATTTAAAAAAATTTCGGAATATTGTGAGTTTGGTGCTTACTTGGAAGACGCACTAAGGGACAGATTTGTTTGTGGACTTAAGTGTGAAATTGTGCAGAAGTACCCAGGAAATCCAGAGTTCTCGCGAGAGCACAATTTGAATTTGCTCAGCGAGCCACTCTGGCAATCAGTAATGATGCTCATTTCTCATGCCCTTGGAGCTGAGCTGCACCAATCCCATCTGTGTATTTGATATAGGCGGGCCAGAGGCGAGCTAAACAAATCACGACAGCACTGCAATGTTGAAGTCTGGAATCAGTCAGTAAACATTGGTCGTAGTGTTATCCAAGAAAGCAGTGCTTCAGAAAGCAGTCAATTACGCTGTATCTGCTGAGACAGCAGTGTGCGACATGCAGCAGTTAAGTGGCTCGCTCAAAGTGAACGCGGTGTTTTCCCAAATATGCCGCCATTGCAGGAAAACTAATCATACTGATGAGGACTGCTGGTACAAAGATCGTGACTGCCACCAGTGTGGGAGGAAAGGCCACACTAAGCGCATGTGTAAAAGCAAAGCCAACGACAGAGAATGGGAACAAAAAGTGGAAAGTCCTGAACAGAAAGCTAATGCAATTAAGCGCAGTGTAAAAGATAGAACGAAGAGAATTTATCATGTTGACGCAAGAGGAGATGAAAGTGAAAGTGAAGAAATTAAATCTGACACTGACTGTGAGTTAGGACTAGGACTATATTCCATGTCGCAAAAAGGTGCTGCCTGTATGGAATGAAAATGGGGATGGAATTGGATACAGGGGCTGCTGTGTCGTTGATTCCTTGGAAACATTACAGAAGCACACTGGGCCAACTGTCCCTGCAACCCACTGATATCATGCTCATGACATTCACTGGAGAGCCTCTGGCACCAGAAGGGGTCATCAAAGTGCAAGTAAAGTTAAACAAACAATGTTGCCCTTGAATGTAGTTCAAGTTGATGCATGCACTACGTGACTATTCATGCAATTGAGCAAAGAGAGAAAGACAACTTGGAGACATGTGTTAAAGAGACACTCAGCTGTTTTCTCTAAAAATCTAGGCACAATGAAGGGAATTAAAGCCACATTGACTATTACAGTTTTTTCTCAATCACTTTGATGCTTGTGTCAACTCTGACATCACATTTTCAAAACAGTTAACACCCATGTCTGAACAAAAGCATTCTGGCCAAAATGACACATTTTGCTGGCAAAAGGCTACTCTCTCAAAACACTTAAAACATGCAGCAAAAGCTAAATTTGCCTTCAAACAACACATATTGTCATCAAATCACTGTGTGATTTCAATCAATCATTACACACTGGACAACAAAATGCAAAATTTAGTTCTCAAAATTAGCATTTTTGCCTGTTCCATTTCTTTCTAATTTTTCTGGTATCAGAAAAAACTGTAAAAAAAAAGACAAAATGTACTGAATAAAAAATAATTTATTCATTCCTCCCAAGATGTAATTGTCATTGACATGTAAGACCTACAGTAGGCAAGACAAATTTCATTGAACTACAATTTGTCATTTTTCATCAAAATAGACCTACAGTAAACACCTTTTGTACTGTTTTCTTCACCAAATAGGCAATACTTTGTTTACAGTTTTTCTCGATCATTTTGATACCTGTGTCAACTCTGCCATCACATTCTCAAAACACCCGTGTCTGAACAAAAGCACTCTGGACAAAATGACACATTTTGCTTGCAAAAGGCTGTTACTCTCTCAAAACATGCAGCAAAAGCAAATCTTGCCTTCAAACTTGTTCATAATTCAAAAACACTCTTTAATCAATCATTACACACTTGACAACAAAATGCAAAATCTAGTTCTCAAAATTAGCATTTTTGCTATGTCTGTTACATTACCGTCTCATTTTTCTGGTATCAGAAAAAAACTGTGAAAATACAAATTTATTCATTCCTCCCAAGATGTAACTGTCATTGACATTTAAGACATACAGCAAACACCAAGCAAGATACTGTAAATTTCATTGAACTACAACTTTCATCGAAATAGACCTACAGTAAACACCTTTTTCTCCACCAAATAGGCAATACAGTACTTTGTCTAAATGTCATTAGATCCATACCTGCAAATAGCAACACAGAACAGACATCTCTTATGGATAATGAATGATTGCTGATTGAAGAATTGTGCAAAGGAGTTTCACACAGGTGTATTAGAGATTCAGACTTATGTAAGGCATCTATACCACCTGTGAAGAGATGTTTTCCTTTTGTTTAGCATGGGAAAACCAATAGAGTTTGGGGCTTTTGAATGACACCTGTGTTAACTGTTTTGCAAAAGGGTGTGAGAAATGTGTGAACCCAATGAAAATGTGTGAACACATTCGCAAGAGATGACTTCTGCTGTGCAAAGAAAGTAGTCATGAAGACCAAGTGGGTTCCAGTTTACTTAAGCAGGTAAAAGCAATCGAGAAAAATTGTAAATGTGCATTAGATCCATACTTGCAAATAGCAACACAGAACAGACATGGCATCTCTGATAATGAATGATTGCTCATTGAAGAATTGTGCAAAGGAGTTTCACACAGGTGTATCAGAGATTCAGACTTATGCAAGGAATCTATATCACACATGTGAAAAGATGTTTTCCTTTTGTTTAGCACGGGAAAACCAATAGAGTTTAGGGTTTTTGAATGACATCTGTGTTTACTGTTTTGCAAAAGGGTGAGAAATGTGTGAACCCAATGAAAATGTGTGAACACATTCACAATAGATGACTTCTATTCTATTTGGGGGCAGTCGTGGCCTACTGGTTAGCGCTTCGGACTTGTAACCGGAGGGTTGCCGGTTCGAACCCCGACCAGTAGGCACGGCTGAAGTGCCCCTTGAGCAAGGCACCTAACCCCTCACTGCTCCCCGAGCGCCGCTGTTGTTGCAGGCAGCTCACTGCGCCGGGATTAGTGTGTGCTTCACCTCATTGGTGATAATAATTCACGGATTGGGATAAATGCAGAGACCAAATTTCCCTACTGGTCGGGGTTCGAACCGGCAACCCTCCGGTTACAAGTCCGAAGCACTAACCAGTAAGAGTATCAAAAAGAGTATATACACTTACTGCAAAGAAGGTGTTCATGAAGACCAAGTGGATCCCAGTCTCTTTAAGCAGGTCAAAGCAATCAAGAAAAACTGTAAAAATAAAAGTGTACCCAAATTCTGTCCACCACATAACGTGCCCTATGCTCTTCGACCTCGAGGCCGAACTAACATGACTGACTGAACTTGGGGTGATCTCACCAGTGGAGCGTAGTGATTGGGCCACGCCCGTGGTGCCCGTCAACAAAAAGGATGGCACAGTGAGACTTTGTGGGGATTTCAAGGTCACCCTCAACCCAGCTCTCTGCCTGGATAAGTATCCAATTCCACGCATTGAAGACCTTTTTGCCTCTCTAGCAGGAGGTCAACACTTCAGTAAGTTAGACTTATCAAATGCTTATCTACACATGGAGGTAGAAGAGAAACCTAGGGAGCTGCTGACTATCTCTACACAAAAAGGGCTATTCCCTTTTAATCACTTACCTTTTGGAGTAGCATTATCGCCCGCCTTATTTCAGAAGGTTCTGGACCAAGTGCTTCTTGGACTGCTTAACTTGTTACCGTTTGATATATAAAAAAAAGAAAAATGTATCCCTTATGATGTGTACGGAAAAGTGTATCTTTTATGTTGTGTTAAAGGAAATATATTTTGTGTTAATGGACAACATATCTTAGTGGGGAGGAAATGTTATATGTAGCTAAATGTTGTGCTATATGAATAGCGACCACTAGGGCGCATCAGTGTTCTGTAATTGGTTGAGTTCTCGTATATAATAAACCAGTCTGAAGAAGTGAGTGAACCAGCTATAAGCATGTGAGTGTTGCTCTGTCTGCGAATGTAGAATTGTTTGCATTAAGTCATTAGGAAGCAACATAACAAATAACATAATATACAAGCCATAACGCATATAAGAAACGCTTAATAAACTAAGAGCATGTGTAACAGATATGCCTTTAGACCCCTCTTGAAAGACCCAAAACTATCACAGGAATGGAGGGCAACTCATTCCACCAACAAGGAACCACTGAGGAAAAGAGTCTTTGACCTACCGTTTATATATAAATATATATATATATATATATCTATAGAGAGAGAGAGAGAGTGAAAGAAAGAGAGACTCATCTGTGATCATAGAGATTCCCCCTGGAGTCCCCTGACAGAGGATGAGCCACCAACCCAAACATTTCCCCTGGTGTTTGTTCTCTGTGTGAGCAGCCCACACTCAGAGTGCGCGTCCGGCGAGCGTGTCTCGCATACACAAACGCAGCCCAGGCGAGGAGCTGCGCTCGCGCTCCACTCCGTGTGTTTACACTGCGACATACCAAAGAGAGATCAACAAAGCTCACACACACACACACACACACACACACACACACACACACACAAACACACACACACACACACAAGAGAGAGATAGAGACAGAGAAATAGACAGGGGATTAGGATGGAGGGATGAGAGTGATGGAGGTGAGGGGCAGAGTGTGAATTACCCCACCATAATTGGGGGGTACTGCTCCTTCACTTCTTCCATGACCATCATGGTCCACTACCATATCCCCACCGTGATCGCCAAGTGCAACATGTGTTGTGAAACACATAAGGTCTAAACATGCAACAAACTGATAATCAGTAGGCTACAGAATATCTCATCGTTCTTATATATCCTGTCGTCTCCCTGCAGCCTGCTCACGGCTTTCATCCTGTGCCTCTCCTGTCTGCTGAGCACCCCTTTCATTAACACAAATGAACAGTGTATAAAACCTAACTGCACCTACATTTTTAATGTAATTGTTTGTAGATCTTAGTGTTCTATAGTGTTCTTAGTGTAATATATCCTGCTTACTCTTTTAGCACCAAAAAGGTGCCTGATGTCTGTGTGCCCTTTCCTTTTCCTCATAGTGTCTCTTAGAATAAAATAAAATCTAAGATAGTCAGGGTTCTCAGATGAAACTATTTATCGAACTAAAAATATGAAATTATAGAATGTAAAAACAATACAAACCAATTGAAAACAAATTCAAAAACTAGCACATAGCCTACTATTTAGCCTAGGCCAGTGTTTTTCAACCACTGTGCCGGGGCACACTAGTGTGCCGTGAGAGATCATCAGGTGTGCCGCAGAAAATTACCCAAATGTCACTCACTGGTCCAGAAAAGCAACTGTTGCATCAAAGAATGTATAACCACATGCTCTCATTGATTGTATGATTGCACTATTTGTGGTATGCAGGCATTGTACAACGGGGGCCCCATATCCAGTATTCACAGAATCATCACATATCCAGTTCATAACAACAATTAAATTAGATATAGTCACCTACAAATGAAACAGAGGGCGCTTGTTTTATTGAGCAGGTCTTGCATATAAGCCATAATAAGGCCATATCTGTGTATTACTTGAAGTTTAAGGCTATGGTATGTTTATTTTTTCTTCACACAGGATGTTAGTGTGCCGTGGGACATTTTAAGTGTCAAAAGTGTGCCGTGGCACAAAAAAGGTTGAAAAACACTGGCCTAGGCTACTTGGGTCTTTTTATGTTTCCACAGGTTTCACTGATGTTATGTAGACTTAGCTACATCAGACCCTCTTGTGCATACATACCGGTAATATAAAAACACAGGATCTGTGCCAAACTAATTTCAAAAGGGCACAATAATTTATTCAAGATATAATGAGAATGGACACCTAGGCTATGGAGTTCATCTCCTTACCTCACCACAATGTAAAGCTTGATTTAAATAGGGAATTAGCCTATCTTGCTAACTGACCTTGGTAACTAACCAAGGTCCACTTTACTAGCCTCAGTGGGTAAGTAGCAAATAAGTAGCCAGTAATTCAATGTATGAAGACGTGACATGAGCTATGAAAGAACAAAACACGTTTATAAATGAAGGTTGTAAAATAACAAATTTTCAACAAGCTAGACGTCAGCTAGCAACTTACATTTACCCATGCACATCAGCAGCAAACCGAATTTAGCCTACTGGAGGAAGTTACCTAGCGTTTTGTCATTCAATGTTGACACTTGCTTGAGAAGTTGAAGTCGTTCTCTATCTCAGTTGCTTCTAGCGCCACGGTGATTAAAAATGGTATGGTCCACAATAGGGGTGTCTGAAATCGCTTTACATTAAAATGTTCCTACAGTGAAAATAGGAG
This sequence comes from Alosa pseudoharengus, assembly GCF_046254945.1. NCBI lineage: Eukaryota > Metazoa > Chordata > Actinopteri > Clupeiformes > Clupeidae > Alosa > Alosa pseudoharengus. Next base: position 14,752,777 of record NW_027468680.1, on the reverse strand, counting down.
TTGACTTGTATTGTAACTGTAATGATATTTTTTCACAATATCAGAAAAAATATCTGACCCCCCAAAAACTGATATTTTTGTCTCTTTGGGGGGTACGGGGTCTTCATTGGGGGGTATAGTACCACCCAGTACCCCCTGTAATTCGAACTATGGTGAGGGGGAGAACAGGAGAAGAAGGGAGGAGAGAGACAGGAAGAGGAGGAGAGGAAGGGAGTGAGATGAGAGATGAAGCAGTGAGCAGGGAGGTGAATGATTGCTTAAGTGGATTATCTGACATCTCGGTCAAAGAGGATGCAAGACTGACGGACAACAATGATGTGCTGAGTCTAGCTAAAAGATATGGGTCCGTACACACACACACATACACACACACACACACACAATGATACAAGCACACATTGCAACTGGGGCACAGACAGTGAAAGTGCAGTTTTGTGAGTGATAAGATCTTGTGCCAGGAGGAGACTGGTGCCAGGATGTGTGAGAGATGCCACACGCACACACACACATATGCACACACACACACACACACACACACACACACATCCTGTTGATAAGCATTTGAAGTGTGATAAATGAACAACGGTTTGGGAGTGTATGTTTAGGAAAGTGTGTCAGCTCCCCAAAGCAAAAATCGAGGGGGAGAAAAGACCATATGTCCCTCCTACCCCACTTTCATCCATTATGCCCCGCTTACGCTTGGTTTGAGTGTATGTCTCAAACGGATGAGGTGCAAGACAGCAAAGACACATCACTGTTTTCTCCTCTGTTCAAGGTGTAGCCTACAGCCAGAGACCTTCACTGACCATCGCTGATTTCTTTACTGCCTAAGCTATTTGTTTACTAACAAGGTCTCCTTGTAAGGGACACGTTAGGCGGGTACACATGTATGTATAGTCAAATGCATTACAAACAAGTGGTTTAAGTGAACGAACGCAATAGTGTGTCATTTTTCCCCCCCTATCCTTTTGTGTAGTGCTGTCTCCATGTGATCGTCACCCAAGACTCCTCTTTAAAGTGTAAACAGAGTCTTTCTTATCCCTACGTCCATTTTCCCTCTGTGCTCCCTCAAAGGGCTCTACACATACTGTAGGAAGCAGCAACGCCACCGCTGCACTCCGAAACCCATCATTTTCGATGGCTTGGGCAGCGCTGCCACTGCACTGAGCAAAGTCCAGCGCAGGCGGCATCGTCACTGCAGTGTGGACCACCCTGGTTCTGACTATTTTGTTTTGTAAGAAGGAAATCAGATGCGCGCACGTATTCAGATGCACACTTAAGGATGTGGGTGTTTCTGTTGAGTTTGAAGTTGAGCTGATGATGGAGTATGTGGTGAGTACAGACTATACACGGGTGGATGTGGAGTGTGTTCGGTGTGTTTGTTTGCACTTGGAGAACAGAGAGAGAGAGAGAGATTACAGGGTGGCGCAGGCTGATGTCATCCAATTCAGTTAAAGGCCTAAACAGTTCAAAACCACAAGCACACACTAACCTCTCTACTTCCTCTCTGTCTTTTTCTCCTGGGTGTTAAGTGTGTGTGTATTCATGTTTATTTGTAAACTGTGTGTATGTATGTGTGTGTGTGTGTGTGTCCTAACATTCTTAATCTAGACTCAGTGCAGTTATAGTTTAGTAGTTTTGCATAAATATTAGTGCCACCATCTACCACTTGGGGGCAGCATTTGCAAAATATTGAACAATATTTCCTAATCAGTCTCACACTTCTCCACTCGCTTAAGCAAGACACACATTTCTCAAAGTCAACCTGGAGGGAACGAGTCAAAACATGTATGTATGTTGGTACAACACACAACCAGGATGAACTGAGTTACTTCTTCTGATTGGTCTCAGTGAGATGGCAGATGTTGGAGCAATCTTATTTGTCAAAATGCGTTAGTTTTGTCATGTGTGGTAGTGTTGCTACAGTATGTCTGTAATTCTGTGCCAAAGGTATGGGCAGTGTTGGGAAGAATACTTTTAAAATGTAATCAGTTACAGAATACAGAATACATTCCCTAAAATGTAATGTGTAACGTATTCCGTTACATTACTCCATCTAAGTACCGTATTCTAAATACTTGGATTACATAAGCGCTGTTTTACATTTTATCAAGTGGGAAATCAAGCTGCTATTTCAGTTTGTAAGACCCACAGGCGATGTCAGCAAAAAACCCACAACTTAACTTTATAGGATAAACTGAAACATTATACATTTTGTTAATGCACAAGATCATCTCACAGAAATATTAGAATTTCAGTTCAAAAAGCCCAGAAATTCATATGAGAAGGATTCTAAAAGTAACCCCTTGTAATGGCCAAAGTAACTGTATTCTGAATACCACTCATTGAAAATATAACTGTAACTAAATACAGTTACTCATATTTTGTATTCTGAATACGTAATCCCGAATACATGTATTCAGTTACTCTCCAACACTGGGTATGGGGCAGCCGTGGCCTAACTGGTTAGCACTTCGGACTTGTAACCGGAGGGTTGCCGGTTCGAACCCCGACCAGTAGGAATGGCTGAAGTGCCCTTGAGCAAGGCCCCTCACTGCTCCCCGAGCGCCGCTGTTGATGCAGGCAGCTCACTGCGCCAGGATTAGTGTGTGCTTCACCTCAATGTGTGTTCACTGTGTGTTGAGTGTGTTTCACAGATTGGGATAAATGCAGAGACCAAATTTTCCTCACGGGATCAAAAGAGTATAAATACTTATACTTACATTGTATGGATAATTGTCCCTGATTCTTTTTATTTCCACTACAATGATGTGGAGTGACTACATATTATAATCTTAAGTGTGCTGGCTCAATACTAGTCAGAGCAGGGAATGCTCTGTAAATATGTGTATCATGTGTGTGTGTGTGTGTGTGTGTGTGTGTGTGTGTGTGTGCGCACGCACCTGCGCGCATTTATATACAAGACAGGCACAGACAATACTTAATTTTGTCCAGTAGGGGTCATCTGTGGACTATTTGCAGTAACAGAAATAACCAGACCTCATATCACTTAGACCAGTGTTTTTCAACCTTTTTTGTACCACGGCACACTTTTGACACTTAAAATGTCCCACGGCACACTAATCCTGTGTGAGGAAATAAGAAACATACCATAGCCTAAAATTTAAAATAATAGCTACACAGATATGGCCTTATTATGGCTTCTATGCAAGACCTGCTCAATAAAACAAGCGCCCTCTGTTTCATTTGTAGGTGACTATCTAATTTAATTGTTGTTATGAACTGGATATGTGATGATTCTGTGAATACTGGATATGGGGCCCTTTGTACAATGCCTGCATACCACAAATAGTGCATTCATACAATCAATGAGAGCATGTGGTTATAAATTCTTTGATGCAACAGTTGCTTTTCTGGACCAGTGAGTGACAATTGGGTAATTTTCTGCGGCACACCTGATGATCTCTCACGGCACACTAGTGTGCCCCGGCACAGTGGTTGAAAAACACTGACTTAGACACTGAGCAATGCTCAGAAAATTTTTTAAACAAAAGAGAATAGCCAAGAAACGGGATAAATCTGACTAATTGACTAATCTGACAAAGATAATCTGACTAATTCCAGGGGGATCCGTTTTTTTTTAAACTGCTTCAGCATTTTAAAAAAGGGAACCCCTTTTCAGAGAAAAGTTATGAGACAGTGTTTCATCACAGATATTGACTGTGAGAACTGAACTGAGTAGTAGGCACAACCTGTTGCCACTTCTAATTTACCCTGGAACACACAACCTGTTGCCACTTCTAATTTACCCTTGAACATTGTGAAGTTTGAAGACTCTTCAAGACAAGATTATGCAAAGGACCCCTAAATGTGCAGGGTTAACAAAATACACTAGACCTGTCGTGCTCAGAGAAGCTTACACACACACACACACACACACACACACACACACACACACACACGCAGACACACATAGACACACGCACACACAGAGACACACTCACACTTACATAAGCACACATACACACACATACACACACACACACACTCATATTAAAATGTCCATCAGTCAGACAGCCTATACTTGCACGTTTCAACACCTCTGATAAAACACAGGTCTACAGCCCACCTCCGAAACGTTATACACTCAGAGGGGTTACCCCCTCCTCTAAAATAGCACATGTACAGAAACACCTTCTCTCTCACACACACACACACACACACACATGCCCATATACTGTATATATACACACAAGTGCACACACTTAGACACATTTGCTTATACAATGTGTATGTGCTTGCTCCCACACACTCTCCCTGCAGTGCAGGTATTGGGAGTTAGAGGGGGTCGGTACTAGGCAGGGCTGAAGGGCCACGGGTGCTGACTGAGATTGATGAGGTGAGTTGGGCTTTCAGCAATCACACCAGTGCACTGCAGACCCCAGGAACGAGAGGAGCTCCACAGGTGTGTGCGTCTGTGTGTGTGTGTGTGTGTGTGTGTGTAGGGTGGTAATTCTATGTGGATACACACACACACACACACTTTTATGAATTACTTATTTCTATCAACTTCTGAGTTTTAAGATTTTTTTTGAGGCATATGAGGAAGAGGTTTGTAGGCCTGTCTTGCCCATTAACCCACATTACTGGTACATTACATTACATTACATCTGAATCCCTCCAATTTCACTAGGGTCTGGATGGGTTGAAGTGATCACATTCATTAAATGGAAAGAATCAGTGGGCTTTTTTGCCATTTCCCTTGCAATCCTGCAGTCTGAGTGATGCATTAAATCAGAGTTATTAAAGCAAGTATCAGAAGAGTGTGAGACTAGGGAGGGAGAGAGAAGTGCTTGCACATCGAGCCCTCTGTAGAGGAGGAACAGGCTCCAGTGAAAATAAATCAGCCTCAGTTCATAGGGAGTTCAGCCAAGCCATGGCCCAAACCCCTCTCTCTCTTAACAGTCTCTCTCTCTCTCTCTCTCTCTCTCTCTCTCTCTTACTCTCTCTCTCCCTCTGTTTCTCTCTTTTTCCCCATCTCCCTCCCTCCCTACCTCTCTCTCTCTCTGTCCCTCTTTCTCCCTCTCTCCCCCCTCCTGTTCTCTCTCTCTCTCTCTCTCTTATTCCCTCCTCTCTATCTTTCTCTCTTTCAGAGTTAGTTTAGCAAGAACTGGAAGAGGATTAGTAATCCCCACCACCCTCACTATCATGGCAACGTGTGCAAATAAATCCTGTAAACCCTGCAGGGCAAATGAAATCATGGTTGTATATGACTCGCGAATGAATAACGACAAAAATGTTCTGACATACACAAACTCTGTGTCACCACAAATCCATACAGACAGCATCTAACGTGAGAGGGACAGCATCTGTCAGCGAAGCGATCTCCACAACGCACAGACTATGAGATTGTTTATTGGCCAGAGGGATTTTAGTTAGAAATCATAATTTCTTGTTTAGGTTGCGGGGAGAGAGAGCAATGATTTTGTCTGGACCACGTGTCTTCCTCCGAGTTTCTGGCGTTGCTGCAACGTTGCAGGTTTTTTTCTTTTTCTTTTTCGGAGCACTCCCTCTAAGATGGGAGATAGCTGAAGTGGCCCTGGGCCGAGGGTCGAGATGTTCCAGACTCTTAATTAAGACGGATGCGTCAACATCCCAGGCCCTGGAACAAACACGGCATCCATCTCTGACCCCCCCTCCGCCCTAGCTGACCTCTGACCCGCGCTAGCATGAAGCCAGCTGAAAGAGCTCGAGCCAATCAAGCACACTCCATCAATGGTCAAGTAATCATGCCTGAGAGCCGACCCAAAACAATAAAGAGATGTAGACACTATTCAAAACTGATAGCAGTGGGCCTAGAGTGGGCCTAGTGTGTCCATGTGGTTCTAAGTGTTCACACACACACACACAGATACAGGCACACATGCTCACACTTATCCTCACATACGCCCGCACACACACTGTGAATGACAAATCACAGACTTCCTAATCAATCCCTTTCGAGCAGATCAGTGACATTGATGACGAACGGCCAAACCAAAAGCCTCTATGTACTGAGCACAACGGCCCCCTTGAACGCAGGCCTTCCAGCGCATAACCCCAGGGGTGAGGGGTCAGTGGGGGCCTCGACCCTGTGGACAGCCCAGCGGAGGAGCCCTCGCGCTGGGCTCAGAGCAGGGCTTTGAGTCCCAGCTTCCCCACTGATCCACTACTGACAGAGCAGCTGTGCAAACAAGCCACCCACTCCCCGGTGTCCACCCGTACCCCCCCCCCCCCCGCCCCCACTCCCAGCCCAACCCCACATGGGGCAGCCTCAGCGGGGGCACAAGTATAGCCCCGGGCCAAAGGAGAGGACGCACAAGCCTGGGACATAAGGAGGGGGGGGGGGGGGGTTAGCAGGAAGTGAGAACCAGAAGAAGGGAACTACACAGAAGAGCACACAGCAGCCAAACTGGGCAAGGGGGGTGGTGGTGTGGGGGGGGGGGGGGTATGGGCAGATGTAGTGTACAGAGAGGGAAGTATGCGGCACAAGAAGGAGAAGAGAGGGAGGCGCTCCTCCAAACCAGGAAAAGATATGACATCATGTGGTATAAGAAGATGATGCTGGCACTGGAAACTATTTGGGGCATGTTGTCGCACAATAGTCGTGCGGGCTGTTACTGGGAAGGATTGCAGTGTGAGCCCCATCTGGTTTCTGGTTTGTCATGTATGTGTGTGAGCGTGTGTGTGACTTCAGTCTGTTGATATAATATGCATGCATGTCAGCAATAATTCACAAAAAGGATTAGAGAGGACCTTTTTTTCATGAGAACAATTCAGACCTTTGCTTAGTTTTTATTGAGACTGTTACAAATCGGAGACACACCATCTATCTCACACAATCACACGGTCTGTCTGTGAAGAACACTTTAGAGACGCTCGGCAGAATGTTCTGTAAAGAAAATCAGTGGAAAAGAAGGAGAAAGAAAACAAAACTCTGTTGAAGACACACACACTCACATAGTTTCACACACACACACACACTAGCCAAACAACTTCAACAGGACTGCTGGACTTGGGAGAGGAAACATCAGTGCAAAAGAAACCGTGTTCCCAAATTTTAATGACTGCTCCTAATGCTTCTATATGGAAAACTTTGCAAGTAATTCAGCAGTACTTTTGCTGAGCCAAGGATAAGATGAGATATAAAAGGTGTGCTGATGTCTCCCGATTTCAACTACTAGCGATTAAACAACATACATCTATAGGAGTCAGGGATGTGCATAGACATTTTGAGGGCCCATTGCTCTTACCTGAACCCCCCCACCCCTTTTATATTCTATAAATTGCATATGCTATCTTTATTACAGTAAGATCCTTTGGGTGTTTGCAATCTATTTGAGTTTTCTTTCTTTTTGACATTTTGGTTTGGACCTTGTTCAGAGCTTAAAACAAAGAACAAATCTGTACCTTAAGGTTATCCCACATTTTTGAAGATGGCTGGTCTATATCGTCCATTTTCTGAACTTAAAGGAACACGCCACCCAAAATCAGTAGTAATATATGTTCTTACCTTAACTTTCACGAGTTGAGTCGTACCTCTCCCGCGTCGGTATGTGCACTCAAACGCTCTGGCGCGCGGCGCGAATGTGTTAGCATGTTGCTATGCTAGCGGGCTCTGCCGTGGCCGTAGAGAGAGTAAGATGGCATTAATCAAACACATCCACATTTTCCCTACTTAAATACAGTTGCACAAGTAGTTGATTAAAAATGTTAGGGCACACAACATGAAACGTGACGATTTTCCAAGTGAATAAATAGGAGAACTACAATGTCTGGCGCAATAGCACTTGGGAGTACTTCGACCTAGGTAGTAATATTAATTAACACCTAATTGTAGATCCTATCCACCACAGAGTTTAGAATCCATGCTTGATCGACCCCTCAGCCTCCCCCTCCCCTCTGAGCGAGAGAGAGGCACACACACTAGAGATGCGCTGATGGGCTATATTATAACATTGCTGTGTTTATAATGTATATGGGATGTTTTTAATGTAGCCTATATGGGATGTGGCGCTGCTGACGTGAGGCTAGAAAGCTCTTGCCTGTTCTTTCTAGAAAGACTGATCCAATGCAGCAAATATATTAAAAGGCTAAAGTCCTACATTGGCTATGTTGTAGCCTATATCCCCAGAATATCAGCAGCAAACTCAGTCTCTGTCTTGTAAAACAGTCTCCAAATAAAACGCACATCGGCCTGTTGCCTAGCCTATTCTGTGTGCCAATATAGCCTATCGTCCAAAATGCTTGATTGCATTGCATTCTCCACATTTTTAGCTAAATTTTCATGTACCACAGCAGCGTTTTTGTTCAGTGAATCTTTTGTAAATTTTTTTCAAAAAAGTTGTACAAGTTGTGGTACAAGTTGTGGTACATGAAATTTTGGTACATGAAAATGTAGCTAAAAATTGGAGAATGCAATGCAATCAAGCATTTTGGACGACGTGGAGAGACAAGCCGGCAGCAGATTAAATGCTCGAGAGAGAAAAAGTCAGATGCTGTTTTAAAAGGACGTGCAGACCGAAGCTGCAGCAAACAGGTGATACTTAGACATTTATTTCACAAAATCCAAGACTAAGAACAGACAGACTATGTAACTGGACACATTGAGGCCAAAAATATTGAGAATTCTACAGGGAATGTTGAAGACGAATGAGTGAATAGTGGCAAGAGTCAAGCCAAAGGCTGCTGACAAGGGCCCGACGCAATTGTAAAGCAATTTACAAAAGATTCACTGAACAAAAACGCTGATGTGGTACATGAAAATTTAGCTAAAAATGAATGCAATGCAATCAAGCATTTTGGACGATAGGCTATATTGGCACACAGAATAGGCTAGGCAACAGGCCGATGTGCGTTTTATTTGGAGACTGTTTTGCAAGACAGAGACTGAGTTTGCTGCTGATATTCTGGGGATATAGGCTACAACATAGCCAATGTAGGACTTTAGCCTTTTAATATATTTGCTGCATTGGATCAGTCTTTCTAGAAAGAACAGGCAAGAGCTTTCTAGCCTCACGTCAGCAGCGCCGCATCCCATATAGGCTACATTAAAAACATCCCATATACATTATAAACACAGCAATGTTATAATATAGCCCATCTCTAGTGAGTGTGCCTCTCTCTCGCTCAGAGGGGAGGGGGAGGCTGAGGGGTCGATCAAGCATGGATTTTAAACTCTGTGGTGGATAGGATCTACAATTAGGTGTTAATTAATATTACTACCTAGGTCGATGTACTCCCAAGTGCTATTGCGCCAGACATTATAGTTCTCCTGTTTATTCGCCTGGAAAATCGTCACGTTTCATTTTTAATCAACTACTTGTGCAACTGTATTTAAGTAGGGAAAATGTGGATGGTTTGATTAATGCCATCTTACTCTCTCTACGGCCACGGCAGAGCCCGCTAGCATAGCAACATGCTAACACATTCGCGCCGCGCGCCAGAGTGTTTGAGTGCACATACCGACGCGGGAGAGGTACGACTCAACTCGTGAAAGTTAAGGTAAGAACATATATTACTACTGATTTTGGGTGGCGTGTTCCTTTAAACAGTCTGGCCCAGCCCTCTTACATTACTCAAAGCTGACAATAAATTTAGGCTTCATCTTCTAATAGCCTGGTTTTCATATTCATATGCACTGGTAGTAATAGCAGCCTAATGGACATATGGCTACGTCAGGCTAATAGAAGAGGCTACTTTCGTTTTCAATAGCGTGAATTACAGGAGGCAGGAGAACCACGAAGACAAGTTTCAAAATAAAAGCGACATTTTTTTGTACAGCTAAGACGCATTTTCCCTTGGATATCTAAAATGATTCTAGGATCTCTACGGAAATAAGTTGAATGATATCTGTCGTAATGATGTATAACTTTAATCCCTGAAAATAATATATATATTTTTTATTTTTTATTTTTTTATTTTATTGTTTTGGAAGGGGCATCTCAATCAAAGAGAGCAGACGGACAGTTGTCTGGACGACTTTAGCCCTGCCCTGTTCACGTCCTTGATAGGAGTGATTGTGGTGGAAAGTGATTTAAAACACTATTCCAAATGGAAGTTATGAATTCACAATGTTTGACAGAGCAACTTCTTTTAATGGAAATCCCCCTCACTTTTAGAGGAAGCAAGTTCAAGCAACTATTGGGAAACCCATTTCTACTCCCAAGAACTGAAGCATTGGAATGGTAGAAAGAAGACTTTTCTGTTTATTTAGAGATATCAAGTAGGATTTACAGTTCAGTGAATTAATTCATGATGAATGGAAACACGCAACACTAGGCAAGACAGTGCAGCCAACTGGAGTCTTTCAGTTGGCAATGAAACATAAGGGCCCCTTATTGTGTCTGTCTTTTGTCATTTTTCCACATAAATCTCTGCCTGCCACTCCCATGCCATTCCCATACACACTCCTCCTTACACACACATACACACACACACACTGACACCTGATACCGCCCCACATTAATCACTACTGTTCACATCAGGAGGGTTGTTAAAAAGGGTGCAATACAACTAACATAAGATGTAGAAATCAAATTAATAAGACAATACATTATATGGGTGGAGAACAAGCTGGCAGACACACTCTCCTTTACACATGCACACTCAGGTTTCATGCTTTGAGGCTTTTAGTAGAGAAAGACTCACTAAACACTAGTGCATTGTGCCTACATATGTGTATTTGTACATAAGGTATTGAGGAATGTGTGTGTCGTGATAACAAGTATCAAACCCATCACAATGAGAATGCATGCAGCTCTATGTGTGTGTGTGTGTGTGTGTGTGTGTGTGTGTGAGCATGTGCATGTCTACACATGTTTGTCCGCATTGTATTAACAATCCAGGCCGCACATTGTTCACTGGTATTGTCTTCCCCTCCCCTCTCCCCCTTCCCCCTTCCTCCCGGTTCAAGTACAGTAGCTTCTTTTCCTGTGATACGCGGGCACACACCCCTAAACACACACGCATGCACGCACACACCACACAAACACACACACACACACACACACACACACGCACGCACGCACGCACGCACACACTCCCCACTCAATTTCCCACTCCCACTCTTATTAAACCAACATCCTCCAGAGCCTTTTATGTCCGTTGGTGCTCCGCTCCCCATGCTAAGAGTAAGGTCAAGCCCTTCGAGCCGGAGGACAAGGGGAAAGCGCTGCACCCCACCAAGTTCAAAAGATCCGCCCCCATTATGCGACCGCTACAGTGGGGGCCTATGGGAAGTGGCACGAGAGAATGAGGGGGGATCGGGCAGCTTTATTTCGGGGGCCTGAGGAATGTCCCAGTGAGTAACAAACAGCAGCCTGTTGGGGAGAGAGAGGTGGGAGACAGAGGCGAGGGATCTGGTTATGGTAAGGTAGGTTTCCACATGACAATAGTTCATTAGATATGGTTTGTTAGGTGCAACAATGGAGCCAACGACGGTGAGGAGCTGCGTTATCACAAGATAACATTGTGCCTGTTCACAATTACAATTACACAGCTTATCTGGAATTGCATACAACTCTGATACCTTTAACTGGCCATTTTGTTTTTGCAGGAATCAACAGGTCCTATAGTTTGGGTATGGTATAGAAACAGAAAACAAATTCAGAATAGGAACCAGAATACAGATCGGCATAACACATAGGAAAGTTTCTGGTGGTTAGTTTGTGACAAGATTACAAGTTTTATTGTTATGGATTCTTATATAGGAAGAGGTTTTACTTTGGAATTCCATTGTGACAATCCTGTTAAAAGATGGATTTGCGTTTATATTCCAATTTATGTTGCATGAGATAGCATTAGGCCATCACTCATTTACTCATTTTCTTGTCCAAAGCTGCTGTGTCACCTTTCAGATGAGACAGAGAGGATTGACATGCCAGCCAAACCCATCTCATATACATACACTCAATTCTTATCAGTTCTTATCCATGCTTTGTGTTGAAGTGTCACATCCACACACACACACACACACACACACACACACACACACACACACACACACCACACACACACACACACACATTTCAGCTCAGCACACAGCTCTTAAATCTGTCTCTAAATATCATGTCCTGAAGGGGAGGTTGATCTTCTGAGCCCCTCTCTGTGTTGACAAACAGATGATCATGCGGAATTCAGAGTCCAAGTACCCACAATCCCTTGCACCTCTGTCTAGGGAAAAAAAAACATGGAGAAGCAATGGGAGGATGACTGGCTCCATCCTGTACTTAAGTTTCCTAACAAAGTTGGTGCAAAGTTTCTTCCTCTTATAACCTCTATCTCATTATCAGAGACAAACAAAGTGATGGAAAGATAGAAACAGAGAGAAAAAGAGAGGGTGAGAAATAGAGGGGGAAAGAAAGAGGGGGAGATGGAGAAGGAGGTATGAAGAGAGAAAGAAGGAAAGAAAGAGAGTGAGAGAGAAAGGAGAGAGAGAAGGAGAGAGAGAGAGAGAGAGTTGACAGTGATTATGAGTCCTGTCTGTGTGCTCTCCCTGGCTCTGGCAGTCTTAATCTGCCTTGACAGCCTTGCTGTTGACAAAACCTAAGCGGGATCTTGAAGAAATGCCTGGCGCCGTGAGCCACCATTAACCTTTGACCCCAAGTGCTGAGGTACCGCTGCCAAGCCTCAGGGTATGTGTGTGCGTGTGTGTGTGTGTGTGTGTGTGTGTGTGTGTGGAAGGGAGGCAACATTTAGCGGGCAGAATAGGACAGGCACAATGTGCATCAGGAGTGATGAACAAGCACACACACGCACATTTACATACAAGCACATGCATGTACATGGATGCTCACACACCAACACAAAACACACACACACACACATACATAAACTGTTACTCACTCAATAAAACATCTCACAGAAGTATGGATGAGTGTGTTGGAGAACTGTCATAAACTAAGGCGCTCAGTAGAGCATGATGGAAGTATTGGGTACAACTCCCTCTGGGAGTGTAGGCACTAATAATTAGTAGCACAACTCAGTAGGTCTACTGTAAGTATGTTACGGTAATTATTGTGACCTATATATAAGTTGCTTTAAAGAATGAAAGAAGAATAAATTACCAGTGGGGCAGTTAAGAATGAATAATTTCCACCTCATTACCAATACTTACAAGAAAAAGATAAGTACAACAGGCGAAAATAGGACAGACACAACACAAGACATAAACAAATGTGTTTATGCCATTTATTGATTCATTTGCATTAGGCAGTTCCTCGTGATCTTATCCGCAAAGGAAAATCTGTCATTCCATAGCCCATAGGACAGCAAATATGTAGTTCATAGAAATGGCTGAATGCAAATAAACATGGTGAAAGTTCTGTGAAGCCTGGCTATGTTCACTTCCTGACCAATAGTTGGCAGTGTGGTGCAGTAACACAAATGATCATTCAGTAAAAGTAAAAGGAACTCTTACATGGAAGGATAAATGTTATAGATATAGAAGTGTGTTATCAGATACAGGTTACTGCACCATAGATACACCAAAAAAATACACAATCTGTGCAAAATTCACAGTCTGCTAAAATGCAAACTTGCACCTTAAATAAAACAGGTATTGCATGTATGCATAGAGTAAAAACCCAGTGTTGAAAACCCAGTAGTTCTGTGGCCTGACGCTACCAGCAAAACTTCCCCAACCCACGCACAGCTTGCCATGGCCTGCATTTATCTGGTGGTGTTGGTATATCAGTCTGGTTGAAAATAGGCTGTAAGATGTGGTTTGTGTATGATATCTGATGACAGAGATCCCGTGTGAAACATCACCAGAAACCCCTCAGGAAGTTTCCTCCCTCTCACTTAAAGGTGTCACAACCCACAAATAGGGTTGGCAGACATCCCAACCTGCAAAAAGTCATTACAGTGAGGTAGACCTCTCATTTCAAGACGTCAGTATCACAGCACTGTCTGACATTCAGGTATAGAGCTGCAATATACAACGCAACATATTTTTACAGGTTAAAGATATCATGCTTTCATGGTATCGGAACGTCACATATTACCAACCGTCCCGTATTTCCAACCTCTTACGTGTATGTGTCACTTACTATTCATTTCTATACATGGAATTTTGAATTGCGACGAGAATTCTCGGGCTAACCGTTGCTGTGCCGTGAGAAAGGTTGGGAATAGGCACCCACCAGCCTAGCGCTAAACTCCGAGCGTGGTAAACAAAATCGGATATTTCAGGCAGTAAAAGCCCCGGTATAGGGCTGGGACAACGCGTCAACGTAATCGATGACATCAACACAAAAAATACGTTGACACAAAATATGCGCGTCGATTCGTCAAGCATAACGTGTGCCGCTGAATATTTTTAATTTTACACCTTCAGCTGCGCGCCACGAAATCGAAACCGGCCACCACACATTGATGTTCTATGTTGTACTATTTAAATTAAAGATAAGATAAAATCCTTTCATTGAGCTGCGCTTTTCACTCACGCAGCCTTTCCTTGCCCTGCCCGCTCTCTCTCGTAATGAGCCCGCTGTCCCTCCTCTGCATGTGGATTTAACAAAACATTCACGATTGTTGAAGGATTGTTGTTGCCACATATAATAGAAGCATTGCATGGAACACGGAGGGCTAAATTGCTATTAAATCCGCTTAGCATCGTGACCATGCTGCGCAAATTTGTTCAAAACTGCTGAATTAAAGTGAACTCTGCTAAGGTCTTATCACAACACAGTACATTAAGGAGACTAAACTAAGTTAAGTTATGCAATCAAGCAGTATCTCAAAGCTAACGTTAGAATACTGTTTGGATGTCAAGTTTAGCATGTTTACTTACAGCTGCTTGTCAATTTTGTTAGTCATGCAGGGCTCATTTTATTGACTCTGAATGTTTGCAAAATCCCGATGTAAATGGAAAAGTGTTTTCCAAGACTCAAAAGTGCTTGTCCCAAGGAGAAGTACAAACCGTTATTAGAACCAACTACGTTATAAATGGCATCCACACATCAGCAGCTTTTTAACTGTGTTAATGTTAATTGCAAGGATTCCCTCACGAACGTCTTAAAGTGACAGGCACTCAATTAGACCTATACACTACTGAACTTTGAATGCTACCTCTGACAAAGAATGCATTACTTTGCACTTGTATAGTCTTTTATTTTGGAATCTTAAGAGCAATAAACATAGGCCTATATTGCAATGTTGTCCCCCAAATTATAATTTCTTCCACTCAATTAGACAAGGCAAACGAGGTGGTGGAATTGCCTCCATTCTCTCAAACAAATATAGTTGCACTAGAGTCAACTTTGGTGAATTCGCTTCCTTTGAGTACATTGCCCTCACTCTGAAGGCTGACCCAGCTGTACTTCTATTAACCTTATACCGCCCTCCTAAACTATGGGCTGGCTTTCTCGACCAGTTTTCTGAACTTATGTCGCTCATCATCACTAGCTATGATCGGATAATTGTAAATGGCGACTTTAATATTCATGTCAATAAGACAACTGATGCTAAAGCCAGTAAGTTCCTTAATGTGTTGGACAGTTTAGAGCTAAAGCAGCATGTTACAGGACCCACCCACAACCTTGGCAACACCCTCGATCTAGTCATTTCTAGAGGGATAGAAGTCACAGACTTATCAGTAAATGATATAAATATGTCTGATCATTATTGTGTATCTTTTAATATAGTACTACATACTCCAAAAATTCATCCCGAAATTGCAATCAAATCGCGACTCTTGGACATTAGAGCAGAACAGCAGTTCATAGCTCTTATCGACTCCATAAATTTAGATATTTTACATCATCCCATTGATCAAATGGTAGAGGCTCTCAATCATGAATTAGGCGCTATGCTTGATAGAGTGGCACCCTTAAAGACTAAAAAAAGGCCCTGTAGCAAACTGACACCTTGGATGAACGAAAATATCCATGATCTAAAAAGATCATGTAGAAAAGCTGAGAGAACATGGAGAAAAACTAAGTTACAGGTTCACCGTGCCATTCTAAAAGAAAAAATAGCAAATTATAATAGAGCTATTCGGAATGAGAGAAGGAACCACTTCTCTAAGGTAATTGCTGAAAACAGTGGAAACTCTAGGGTGTTGTTCTCTACCATTGATAGGCTATTGCATCAAACACCTTTTGATACACTCAGTCAGGCATCCTCTCTAAGATGCGAAGAATTTGCAGACTTCTTCGAAAATAAAGTAATTTCTATAAGGGAGGCTATTGGTAATACAAGTAATATGTTTGATAGTACACCCAAAAACAGCCCCCCAAAATTAAGGTCCTTTAGCACTATTACTCAATCTGAGCTTGGTAAAATTATAACTCAAACCGGCTCCTCAACATGTGTTTTAGATCCAATCCCTACTAGATTCCTCAAAAAACTATATGATAGCTTAGCTCCCTTTATTCTCAAGGTAATAAATACCTCATTAGAAACAGGTATATTTCCAACTGCTTTTAAAACCGCTGTTGTGAAACCTTTACTTAAAAAGTCAAATCTTGACCATACCAATCTGAGCAACTACAGGCCTATATCAAATCTACCGTTCCTGAGCAAAGTACTTGAAAAAGTTGTTTGTAATCAGTTAAATACCTTCCTCAACGAAAACAGTATCCTTGAAAAATTCCAATCAGGTTTTAGATCAAATCACAGCACAGAAACGGCTCTAGTAAAAATAGTCAATGATCTCAGACTGGCTACTGACTCAAACAAAGTCTCAATCCTTATTCTTCTGGATTTGAGTGCGGCATTTGACACCATTGATCATAGCATCCTAATTCACCGCCTTGCGAAGTGGGTGGGTCTCTCTGATAATGCTCTAAACTGGTTTCAAACCTACATTACTGGCAGAGATTTTTATATCAGTCTAGGAGATCATGTATCTGAAAAACATGACTTGCCTTTTGGTGTGGCCCAGGGGAGCTGCCTTGGTCCCCTGCTATTTTCCCTATATATGCTTCCATTGGGAAATGTCATAAGTCAGCATAATGTAAACTTCCATAGCTACGCAGATGATACCCAATTGTATATTTCTGTGGAGCCAACTAACCCAGATGGCCTTTGCTCCCTCACTGCATGCCTAACCTCCATTAATCAGTGGATGAGCAAAAATTTTCTGAAACTAAATGATGACAAAACAGAGGTACTTTTGGTGGGACCAAAACTAAAGCGAGATATTGTTCTTAGTAATCTGGGGAACTTGGCACACCAGGTCAAACCAAAAGTAACAAGCCTCGGTGTCATCTTAGATGCAGAGTTAAGTTTTAAGCCCCATATCAGTAAAGTTACTCAAACAGCCTATTTCCACTTGAGAAACATTGCCAAAGTGCGGCCCTTTTTAACTCAACAAGATGCAGAAAAACTAATTCACGCCTTTATCACTAGCAGGTTAGACTACTGCAATGCACTTTTCACTGGTCTTCCCAAAAAACATCTAAAGAAATTGGCACTCATACAGAACTCTGCGGCTAGACTTTTAACTAAGACTAAGAAGAGAGAACACATCACCCCTGTGTTGGCTGAACTGCACTGGCTCCCTATTTCCTATAGAATTGATTTTAAGGTTATGTTAATTACTTACAAAGCTCTGAATGGCACAGCACCTTCATATATCTCTGAGCTTTTAATATCTTATCAACCACAAAGGAAACTTAGATCATCCAATTCTAATCTTTTAATCGTACCCAAAGTGCTCCACAAACAAAGTGGAGAAGCTGCTTTTATCCATTATGCCCCCAAACTATGGAACACCCTGCCTCTGTACATCAAGCAGGCGAGTTCAGTAAATATTTTTAAAAAAGATCTGAAAACATACCTGTACAGGAAAGCTTTTAGTTAACTCGTCTTATCCTGTAGACTACTTTTTCAGATTATTCTACATCTGCTGCTATTGGAGGGCGCAGCCAGCCAGAAGCAGATGGGCTCCCCCTATTAAGTCAGGTTCTGCTCAAGGTTTCTTCCTGGAATATGGGAGTTTTTCCTTGCCACAGTTGCCATATGGCGTGCTTGTGGGGGGTAAGAGGGTTAAGGCTGCCAGTCTTATGACATGTCATTTTCTATATTTTTGATATGTTGCTGAGTGGATCATAAACGGCCCCAGCAATGAAGAAATGTGATTGATAATGACTGACTGACTATTATTTTGTTACATGCTTCAAATGTAAAGCACTTTGAGCTGCATTCTGTGTATGAAAGGTGCTATACAAATAAAGCTTATTATTATTATTATTATTATGTTAGGGAATTCATGTTTTTTCATTCAGATATGTAAATCAACATGTATAAGTTGCTATTAGTCAATTAATGGGGAGATAATCGAATCGAATCGAAATCGAATCGGACTGAAAAAATGAATCGTTAGATTAATCGATGCATCGAAAAAATAATCGCTAGATTAATCTTTTAAAAAATAATAGTTTATCCCAGTCCTACCCCGGTAAGAACCAAAATAGATTGTGTTCAAATACACACCTATGGCTACTGAAAAATGTAAAGTTCATTTATCAGATGTTATTTTGAAGTATTAAAAAACATTGTTGTTTTAGAATTTTCGAACGAAATGGTTGGTAATTAGTAAGTTTACGATATGTAGAAGTAAAAAAAAATGTATGAATCTCTTTATGAATTGTTATTCTCTGGGGTGGGATGATGTATTTATAAAGTATTTATTATATAGTAAATATTTATTTGAGTTCATCACACAGCCATGTGTGCCCCAAGTGTGTGTGTGTGTGTGTGTGTATGTGTGTGTGAGCGTATGTTTGTGTGTGTGTGTGTGTGTGTGTGTGTGTTTGTTTGTGTGTCTGTGTGTGTGTGCATGTGTGCGCGTTTGTGTGTGTGAGTGTGTGTGTGTGTGTGGAGGAGGACCTGAATGCGTCACGGGCCGTCACCTCAACAGCTTATGTGAGAGGTGTCAGCACCAGCTCACAGAGGGCATCCAGGGGTCTAGAAGTGGAATTGAAACAGAAAGCACTTTTCTGTGACCTCTTACACTGGAATACCCTTGAATCCCTACCGGGACTTTTTGGATGTGGGCAAACTTGTAGAAGTTGAAATCAAGAAGAAATTGCATCTTTTAACAAAGAGAACAAAAAAGAGACAGACAGAAAGAAATGAAGATATAAAGAAAGAAAAAAGAAATAAAGAAAGAAACTTTAATTAACTAGATGTACCGCAGAGCGGTACAAAATATGACCGCCGCCCAGTCCAGCACATTTTTTCCACAAAAATAAATCACGCTGAAAGGCCTATATGATTCTAACTGTCTCACTAAATTGCATTATCCACACTCAATTCTCACTGGTATCTGCTAGACAACAAGTACCAAAACATGATTAGTTCATAG
This sequence comes from Alosa pseudoharengus, assembly GCF_046254945.1. Taxonomy (NCBI): domain Eukaryota; kingdom Metazoa; phylum Chordata; class Actinopteri; order Clupeiformes; family Clupeidae; genus Alosa; species Alosa pseudoharengus. Next base: position 14,733,462 of record NW_027468680.1, on the reverse strand, counting down.
ATTTCACAGGTAAAATTCATTTTATACAACCCCACCCCCATCTTGCCTGTTCATAATTCTGAGAAATTCTTGAATTGTGTGCATGTGTGCAGGTACACAATTATGTTTATGTGTGTGGGTGTGTGTGTGTGTGTGTGTGCGTGTGCATGCATGCGTACATATGTCTACTGTGTGAGTATGTGTCATACGTATGATTACTGTGAATGTATGTGTGTGCGTGTGTATCTGTTTATGCACATGTGTGCACATGGAATGGGTTAACATGACCCCTGGAGGCAAACATACAGAAAAAATTGGTCATCCTAGGCCCTACGGTTGTCAAGATATTCACAGAAAACTGTCTGCCCTACCCTCCTTTCGGGGGGTGCAGTCCAGCGGGGGGGCTACAGATCAAAACGAAAAACGATGGTTCCATGCTATCCATATGGGGTTACATGCCCCCCAAGTTTCGTCTACCCCGGTCTTTCAGTGTCCCGGGAATCCTTGACGGACTTGCGAAAAAGAAAAGAAAAAAAAAAAATCTGACTAAACCTATATGACCTATATGACCGCCGCTTCGCTGCGCGGCGGTCATAATTACTAAAGAACAAACTTACTCACTAAGCAAAACAGGTTTACAGAGATCATTCTCTCAAATGGGCCACACAAGGCCACTGGACATGCTGAGCTTTCCTCCAGTATTGTAGGGTACAGTCAACATTATCATTATCATCACACAAGTAATTACACAGAATTTCAAAGCTACACAAACAAAAGGGGCTAAATCGGTGCAGCATTGGGAGTAATGCGGCGCAAGGCTTACTCCACAGGCATGAGTTTGTTTGTGTTGCTCAGTCTAATGCAGTCTCAAGGCTTTCTCAAAGACTCATCAGGGTTAGGGTTCAAACCTCTGGTTGCCGAAAAACAAGCTGCTGACGTCAAAAAGGACACATGGCAGGGCATGGCTTTGACCCAGTTATGGCTAAATTTGGAGGAGGGTTAACACAGGACCAGGACAGTAATATCCTTATGAAAGATATTTCCACTCCAAGAAACTGTCGCCTTGCCAACCATAGCAAACTTCAACAAAGCACGGCCAAGCGAGTTAGTCACACAGAGCTCCACGCTACTCACACTCACTCACACTCATGAGAACACACCAGCTAGGCTTCAAAACATTGTCACCCAGACCACACATACTCAACATGGAACATGGTCACCAAAACCACACAAAACACCTCCAAACCACTTACAGCAGATTAGATCAATAAAGAGGAGGGGGAGCTAGAGGCTGAAGAAAGTGTCAGGAAAATGTGCTAGTTTACATAAAATGGAGGGAGACCAACCCACCACTCTCTGTCTCAGTCTGTCTGCTGTAAACCTCACAGCTCATCTCAGTTCTCCCTCTCTCTCTCTCTCACTCAAACACTCACTCACACACACACACACACACACACACATGGTCCCAGCAGCTGGCATATGCTGACTCAGGGAAAACATCAGTGAAGAATCAATAATCTCACCTGGATCAATGAACAAATTAAACATAACAAACGGTGTGAATTTGTGAAAACAAGCCACAACTTTGACTGGAATGAGTTCAGATATAGATGAGAAGGCATATGGAGCTATGAAGGGATCAGTGAAGGCCAGATTCTTATTATCTCTGGTGAAGAGCTCCTGGGTAAGACTGTGGTCTTGTGAAGAGAGAGTTAAGGAGGATAATCACTTAGGTTACTGGGTCACTTGAAACTTAAGGTCAATTGAAAAAGGGATCAAAGAGAAGATCGAAGATCAGTAGTCTCCTGTATGATTCAGCATGTTCCCTCTGTGTATGAGCTTTTAAAAGAGAAATCCAGCGACTTTTCACATAGATCTCCATTTCCCGTGGTCACCAAGTACTGTCGGTACGAAAAAAAAGAACACAATCGCTACACTCTGGCATGTACATGGGAGCTCACAGACATGTAGATGCCCCATTGATGTAGCCCTTAGCTTGAATATTTACTTTTTTTGTTTCAACGTTTTCTTAAATGAAACAAGTCAACAAGTAATTGAGAGTCAAGTCAACTGTCAGACTCTGTAGAAGACTTATTTGATCACTTTAATGCAAAAATGGCAAACATTATGGATGACATTGCTCCATTACAATTCAAGAAAGTTAAGGACAAACAGAAAGCACCATGGAGGCAAAATCCAGCAGTTAAACTTCTAAAAAGAGAGTGTAGGAAGACTGAAAGAAAATGGCGTAAATACAAACTTCAGATCCACTATGAAATCCATAAAGAGATGCTCCGCACATTTAACTCTGAAATATGCAAAGCAAGACAGTCCTTTTTTTCTAACATTATCAATAGAAGTTCAAATAACACTCGTATTCTATTTTCAACTGTTGATAAGTTAACTAATCCCCCCTCACAATTAGCGCCTGAACTTCTCTCAACTAATAAATGCAATGAGTTTTCATCTTTTTTTAAAGGTAAAATTGACAAAATCAGACTCAACATATCTGCTCAATTACAAATTCAACAACCTGAACTTCCAGCAACAAACATAGGGAAACTAAACTTGATGTCAGAGTTCAGCTTGATAGACTACGAAACACTTGAAAAAACGGTACAGAATCTCAGCTCTTCCACATGTGTCTTAGACACTCTGCCTACCAATTTCTTCAAAACTGTTTTTCATCTCATAGCGGCGGATGTCCTTCAAATTGTAAATGTATCACTGCTGTCTGGCACTTTTCCTAAGTCACTGAAAACAGCTGTTGTAAAGCCACTTCTCAAGAAGAATAACCTGGATGCCTCCATGCTAAACAATTACAGGCCCATATCCAATCTACCTTTTATTGGCAAAATTATTGAAAAAGTAGTCTTTAATCAATTAACCACCTTCCTAACATCAAATGGGTATTTTGATTACTTTCAGTCTGGTTTTCGGGCAAGTCACAGCACTGAAACAGCTCTCATTAAAGTTTCCAATGACATATGCCTCAACACAGATTCAGGTAAAACATCAGTCCTAGTGCTACATTAGTGCAGCATTTGACACTGTTGATCACAATATTTTACTACACAGACTAGAACACTGGGTTGGAATAACATGCATAGTTATCAGCTGGCTAAAATCATACAAGAAAGGAGCTTTTTTGTTGCCATCGGAAACTGTATCTCAACACCAACGTCCTTGACCTGTGGTGTTCCCCAGGGGTCGATCTTGGGGCCACTATTATTCAACCTCTATATGCTCCCACTTGGACAAATCATCCAAAATAATTTGATTTCATATCATAGCTATGCAGATGACACACAAATTTACTTAGCTCTGTCACCAAATGACTATGGTCCTCTTGAATCTATGTGTCAGTGTATAGAACAAATCAACACCTGGATGTCTCAAAATTTTCTTCAGCTGAACAGAGAAAAAACTGAAGTAATTATATTTGGTAAAAAGGAAGAAAGACTTAGGGTTGCCACTCTCCTTGACACAAAAGGGTTGAAGGCAAAGGATACAGTTACAAATCTTGGTGTATTAATTGACAGTGATCTAAATTTCAACAGCCACATGAAAGCGATAACTAAATCAGCTTTTTACCACCTCAAAAATATTGCCAAACTCAGAGGGCTGATGTCAAAATATGACTTAGAAAAACTCATTCATGCATTTATCCCCAGCAGGGTTGATTACTGCAATGGACTGTTCACAGGCCTTCCTAAAAAGACTATTAAACAGCTTCAGGTGATACAAAATGCAGCAGCTAGGATTTTAACAAAAACTAAAAGAACTGACCACATTACTCCAATTCTTAAGTCCTTGCACTGGCTTCCAGTAAGTCACAGAATTGACTTTAAAGCACTATTGCTTGTTTATAAATCAGTAAATGGAGCAGGACCTAAATATCTGTCAGACATGCTTTAGCAGTACACACCTTCTCGTCCTCTGAGGTCCCAGGTGAAAAACCTGCTAGTAAAACCTACTGTTAGCACTAAACATGGTGAAGCAGCTTTTAGCTGCTATGCAGCTCAGCTGTGGAACCAACTTTCGGATGACATCAAAAAGGCCCCAACTGTAGCCAGTTTTAAATCTAGACTTAAGACCAAACTGTTCTCAGATGCTTTCTGCTAACTGTGCCGAGTTACAAATTCTGAATCTGCCTTGATAATTATACTACCTTGTCTTTTATTACTTTTTTACTACTTTTGCCTTTTTTTTTAAATTATTTTACCTTGTGTTTTATGTTTTCTTTTTATTATGATCTTTACCTTTTAACTATTCTTTGACTATATTGCCTTTCTATGCTTTTATTTGTTATTATTGTTTGGTTTTGTTTATGTAAAGCACATTGAATGACCTCTGTGTATGAAATGCGCTATATAAATAAACTTGACTTGACTTGACTTGAAATGAGAAAGAATGTTTTCTTGGTGTTCACGTTCACCCCAGCCTACCCTGTTCAGAGATAGAGAGAGGGAGGGGGGGGGTCCCCTTGGGCTTGTTATTTGTGGAACCATTTCAATACAACATGATATAATCGAGATTTCACAGTGGGGAATGAAAGTCATTTGGTAGGCCCCTCCAGCTTTGCTTCTTCATACAAAAGGACTTACAGCAGTCATGCAGGACATATTGAGAGAATCACTCATGATGACAAATCTGAAGGAAAGGATGTGACACTCAAGCCCCTGAAAAACTCAATAACCATGTTAAAATCAAACGCCTCACCCATTTTGCTCACAGCAGGTTGGTCCTAATCCCATCTGGGATTACAGGGCCTCACCTTCGGTAGATGCTCAGGCAGGCCACAGCTGGTTTTAGTTGGGGAGCAATCTTGGCAAAACTCAAGGTTCATGGTACAAGTAAGTGGCTAGGCACGTCAGTTTCTCATGCATCTCTCTCTATGACCATCTATAACGGTCCATACAGCAGTGTTACAAAGGCCTTACTGAAGGGAGACTTCGGTCTAACAACAACCTAGGGTCTATTGTCTTGGCTACGGAGACTTCATGACTGGAAGAAGAACAAGGTAATGCACTAACTGCAAAAACAGTTATTTTTTATACCCTTTCTTTACATTGACAAAGGTGTGTAATAGATCCACATAGTAGCTAGATGTATGACCTTACCCATAATAGCATAGATGCATGGGCGGATTATGAACTTTCAGGCCCCTGGGCCCAGATGTATTAAGGGCCCCCCATCAATTGTCGTATATGTGGAATGGGGGGCTTGGGGGTCCTCCCCCAGAAATGTTTTAATTAGTTTGATGTAATTTCCTGTATTCTGGTGCATTTTGGGGATGGCCAATACTAAATTCAATCAGATTCATAGACTACATACTGATTTGTTGATATTGAGGCAATGATTCCACGCAAAGGCTTGGGCTTCAGGGCCCCCTGACCCCTTGGGCCCCTGGCCCTGGGCCCGGAAGGCCCGTGCAGTAATCCATCCCTGCATAGATGTATGCTCTTCTGTCTGTGACTGAAGCATTGGAGTAGTTAAGTCTTTTGCTCAGTCATCAGTATTAATTCTACTAGACTTATCTGCAGCCTTAGATATTGTAAGCCATGACATTCTCCTTTCTACACTATCTGAACTGGGAATTTCTGGGAAAGCTCTTAACTGGTTTGAATCCTACCTTAAAGGGCGCTCCTTCAGTGTACCTTGGCAGGGACAGGTATCAAAGTCTCATGACCTCAACACAGGTGTGCCTCAGGGATCAGTATTAGGGCCCCTACTTTATTTACACCACTTCCTTGGCTGAGACCATTTGCTCTCATGGATTGAACTATCACTGCTATGCAGACAATACTCAACTTTACCTGTCTTTCCCACCTTTCCCAGGACTCTCATTGGATTTCTGCATGCCTTAAGGATATTTCAGTCTGGATGAAAGATCGGCATCTTCAGCTTATGGTGTTTCCAGCTAAAACAACTATTCTCCAACAGATTAACATCCAGCTTGACTCATCTTCATTGACCCCAATTAGATCGGCACGTAACTTGGGCGTCATAATTGATGACTGATTTAACTTCTCTGAGCATGTAGCCTCAATTGCAAAAAACCTTGGCGGTGTGTTCTTTACAACATTAGGAAGACCAGACCTTATCTGACAAAAGATAACAAATAACGTCTTGTACAGGCCATGGTTATCTCCAAATTGGACTATTGTAATTCACTGTTATCTGGCCTGCCTGCTTGTGTAAGATCATTACTGATTCAGAATGCTGCGTTCGCTTTCTGCGCATAGAAAAACTCGGTATTAGTGCTTTCTCTGTACATCCGGCCCGCTGTGCTTTGTCATATTGCGTGGTATTTCTAAGCTGTCAATTCATTACGTAAACAGCGCTCATCATCGCCCATCCCCGCCCCCTCTACAACGCTAATTGCGTGCCCACAGCTGAACCACAAGCGCAGCTGAATGAATTAACCGATTGCGACATTAAAAAGAATCACATTTTAAGATGTCAACGAGCAGAGACATACAGAAAAGGCCTAGTAGTTCTACTAATCCACTTCAAAAAATACTTGAACATTTACTGCACGTACACTAGGGCTATAATACCCTAATCTAGCAGATTGGGAAGTGTATGTCGTGAAAGTGAAAATACGATATTAGAAAGGCAAACAAAAGCTTGTGCTTATACTCCCACTTTCCCTAACCCTCCTATGAATGGATATACATGACACGGAAAGCGCAAATAGCCATTCTCAGCTCCCACGACAGGTAGTCTGCGCTTTTTCCTCAGTGCGCCCTGTTTGTACATACCTCGCCATGTTTTTATGCGCACGTTGCGAATAAAATACGCCTGAAGTGGGCACAAAAACGTTAGTACATCTGGCCCTGAATGTATGCAAAATCCCGATGTAAATGGAAAAGTGATTTCCAAGACTCAAAAGTGCTTATCCCAAGGAGAAGTACAAACCTTTATATTTAACTACATAGAAAACATTATGAAATGCATCCACACATATCAGTAGCCTTTTAACTGTGTTAAAACTGCAAGCCTTCCTCTCTCAAGAACATCTTAGTGACAGGAACTCAATTAGACCTACACACCTACAATGTATTGACATCAAAGATACGTATAATAGTTTAGCTCACAGGCGGGATGTGACTTAAATGCCCCCCTTGCCCAAGTCAGCTACCTTTTAACTTTTGTATTGCTTTTATTGTAAGTCGCTTTGGACAAAAGCGTCTGCTAACACTCTCTGACACTGTGATCAGCAGCACCGGAGCGCCACAGGGAACTGTGCTCTCTCCAGTCCTGTTCACCCTGTACACATCTGACTTCTGCTACAACACTGAGTCATGCCACATGCAGAAGTTTTCTGACAATACTGCAATTGTGGGGTGTATCAGGAACGGGCACGAGGAGGAGTACAGGAGCCTGGTCGAGGACTTTGTGCAATGGTGAAAACTCAATCATCTCCAACTCAACACTTCAAAGACCAAGGAGATGGTGGTGGATTTCCGCAGGTCTAAGCCCACCCTGCTACCAGTCTCCATTGATGGGGTCAATGTCGAGGTGGTAAGCACCTACAAGTACCTGGGTCTCCACCTGGACAATAAACTGGACTGGTCAGCCAACACTGATGCACTCTACAAGAAAGGGCAGAGCAGGCTGTACTTCCTGAGGAGGCTGCGCTCCTTCAATGTGTGCAGCAAGCTCCTCAGGATGTTCTACCAGTCTGTTGTTGCCAGCGTCCTCTTCTATGCAGTGGTATGCTGGGGAGGAAGCACAAAGAAGAAGGATGCGGGGCGACTTGACAGGCTGGTAAGGAAAGCTGGCTGTAGTGGGAGCTGAACTGGAGTGCATCACTTCAATATCTGACAAAAGGACCCTTAACAAACTGATCAACATCTTGGACAATGAGTTTCATCCACTCCACAACACTATTGTTAAGCAGAAGAGCCTGATCAGCTGGAGACTTCGCTCACTGCCTTGCACAACAGACAGACTGAGGAAGTCATTCGTCCCCAGGGCCATTGAACTGTTCAATGCTTCACTTAAGGGAAGAGGAGAAATAGACTTCTCCGCATAGTCTGTCTGCCTCTTCACCACCTCCATGTCTTGAACTGTCTGTCCACTAGCCACTTTTTACCACTGTCTTCTGCCTCACATCACCATGACACTCATTCACACAGAGCACCTTACCTTACCTTACCTTACGCACAGAGAATCACAGGCTCAGTCCCTGCCTCAGTCATTGCAGGCACATCTTGATTGATTAATCACCCACTATGTGGATACTGTTTTTTTAGAATTGATTTAGATTAAATGTTATTTAGTATAATTTGTATTTTAGTATATTTAGTATTTAGTATTTAGTATATATTTATATGTTTTTTTATATTATATACTTTTAATTACTTTCTGCTGTTAGTGAATGTGTGTGTGTGTGTTGTCTGTATGCTACTGTGACCTTGCATTTCCCCTGGGGATCAATAAAGTATTTATCTATCTATCTATCTATCTATCTATCTATCTATCTAAATCATATAACCATAACCATAACCATATAATGAATTTTGAGCCATGTTAATGGCATAAAGGAGTGATTTACTTTAACGTATTGAAGCTGCCCCAATAAAGGCTATACGTTTTGGTCCCAAACAGCATTACATAACTTGAGGCCCTCCATTTCAGTCCAAGTGAAAAGAATTCCCATGAATTCCTCAAGTACCAAGAAGTAAAGGTTCATCACAAAACCATTTGCCACATGCCACATTTCTGGTGGCATCAGAGCATTTTTATTGGTCCTCGGATATAAAACAACGGGACTTTTATGACTTTGAAAGATTTTCTTAGATGATGTCGTTGTTGTTGTTTGTGGGACGTGACAGCCATGGAGCTGTGGCTGTCCCGGAGGGCATAAGAGCCCTGCTGAGTCAGCACGTCTCCCGCCCCGAAAGCCGATGAGTGGACTTCCTCTGGGGTGAAGGACAGTAGGCAGCAGGAGCGCGTTTCCTGCGCTGGGAAGGGGGATGTCGGATGTTGCCGCCGTGCGGCTCGCTCAACACACAGCAGATTTTCTGACACCAGAAGCCATCTGCTGCCCTCAGAAAACAGATTCCTCCAGCCTCATCCACTTATTTAGAGCAACTGACAAACTTGACAAAGTGTGAATGGTTTGTGGGTGGAGGGCACTGCGGTATAGACAATTATATCATGTTGTTGGTTGGATTTGGTGTTATATCCGGCGGTGTATATCTTTTTGTACACTCTGAGCAGAAGTGGTGGACTTAGGTATGTTTAGAAGAACAGTTAGAGATAGCTCCAAGCATACCTGCAGGTCTTCAAACACTGGGCTTCTTGTAGAGAAGCTGTCAAGAGGCATTTCTACGTGTTATCTTTTCAGTAACAGCAGTTTGCAGCTTATGCAGGTTACACAGCATGGGTTGATCTGCTAGTGCCTTACTATAATATCCTATACTCAGACAGCAAGTCAGTGGCTCCAAATTTATCTATGGAAAAGTTTTTTTGGTGATCCCATCAAATTTAAACTAGAACCATAAAATGTGAAAGAAATGTCTGGCTTTTGGGGGAATTGCTACTATAGAGTTGATTTAGTAGAATCCCTCAGATTCAGTCAGGTAAAAGTGGCTGATTATGAGTCTTAGGGAGCATGCAGTATCTTCACTAGCTTCATCAATTTCTCATAAATGGTTATATGACAAAATTTCATCATATGAAGCATAACATTTCAAATAACTTGTGACAGCACTGTAATTACGTAGGCACGATGAGCCAGCCTTCCTGCAAAATGTTATGAAATAGGCTCTAGACGTTGTGTCATGTGGGGATATGATTCAGGCTCCCCTCATCCCTGCCTTGACGACCCTGGTCTTTCCAGCTGAGCATCTGAGTTTAAAGGGATATTCCACCATTTGGGGAATTACGCTTATACTGTATCTGTTCCATGTCAAATCAGCCTAGAAAATCGCCACGTTCCATTTTCTGTAAGTCCTACACTTCACACTTTCTAACTTGAGAAGAGACAAGTTTTAAATAGGAAAATTACCGGAAATCTTAGTCAATTTTAAGCGTGATGCTAGCAGGCGAGATGCTAATGGTCTAATCCGATTCAATGATCTATGCTAGGCTGGAGCTAAAAGTGGTATCGCCAGACTCACAGAACGGCTGGATGAACTGGAGAAAGGTAAAAATCAATTGTTTAACTCGAGGGGAGGTGGAAATTAGCGTAATTCCTCAAATGGTGGAATATCCCTTTAAGTTATGATCATCTTAAAATGACATTGTGATCTTTGAGAAGACACTGTCTTTAACAACATAAGATTGTTTAGAATTTGAATAAAAATGGAGAATACAGCAGAAATGAGCTGGACTGTACAGTAGGTCCTAATGCTGCAGACACAGCCTTGAGGCGAGACACACAATTAGGAAATAGGACCAGTCGGAGAAATCAGATCTATCTATAGGGAATATCCAAAAATAAACGACTCCGTTCTCTCATATTGGGACTTATATAAATAACTTATCAGTACCAACACTCCACACCATGGGAAATAGCCGATCCAGTTGTGTAAACATCAACCAGTGACTTCTGGCAGACTCGAACTCTACTTAAGTTCCATACACACACAAATACTCCTCCCCCCTCTCACTCGCTCGTGCAGTACTGTATTTCTCTTCTCCACCCCCAGGAAAATAAATTAGGCTGCTCGGAAATTACCAGTACAGGAAATTATTTCGTTTGTTGGTCATCTAGGACCTACTTGTTGGAAAAGCACTAAATCCTGACTTAACCAATGCTAAGATACACACTGTCTTGTACAGGAGTCACATATAATTATGAAGTTACAAGAGTGCTCCTATCTACAGCATGCCGTTCTGTAGCAAAGGTGTAACACATCATGGAAAACTTATTCTCGAGCCCTAGACAACAACTCTGTGAAAACATTATATGGCACAGGGCCGGAGGACTTGAAACAGCCCTGGTGTATTTTTAGGGAATGTTTTAAGCATGGACCTCATTAGCAGGCCCCAAGAGGCAGGCCTGCAGCTCATTTCAACTCCATTTAAACTTTATTTAAACCCACTTAGCCTGACCTTCCCGTCATCAAGCCCCTGCACAAACACGTCCGCACAGTACAGCTTCACTGGCACGGCTGAGGAACAGGGAGTGTGTGTGTGTTGAGTGTGTGTGTGTGTGAGAGAGAGAAAGAGAGAGAGTGTGTGTGTGTGTGTAATTCACAAATGGTAGTAAATGTTAACAGTATGAAAACACATGATCAGTGAGTCAGTGCTACATTTCTAACCACCCCTTGCTTCATGTGTTTTTAGAAGATAATGTCCTGCTGAGAAATAAGTGTTTACAAGTATGGCCTGAGTCACATTATCCCTGTGTATCTAAAGTACACACACGCAACATCAAACATCAGATTATCTGGATGTATATAATTTGCCACGTGGTAACTGTGGAATGATATCAAGATCACTGAACATGTCTGCTGTTTATTCAGGCCATTAACAGGGGCTTGGTGTCTTGTGAGCTATCTTATGCATTTTGCTGTCTCTTGGATTTATTATTTTCTGTTCTTACCATACTGTAGTGAGAGGGGCTGCAGAGGCCAGTAGGGAGATAGGCTTCGAGTGAGATGGGCTTATGAGTGCAGAGATCTCTCTGGTGTCATGGAGTTTGTCCTGCCAATGTCACCTTGACTTTGGCCTTCGAGATCACGGTCCAGTTCTCTGCAAATCTTCCTCCAGGCAATTCTGTTTGCAAAAGGGATTATGCAAAGCTAATTGAGCTAAAACACACAGATATGTGCACACACAAATCAGAATAAAGACAAATACACACACACACACACACACACACACACACACACACACACACACACACAAAACAAGCAGTTTGCTTGTCACAAAGATGTTGCAGCCATGGAAATGTCAGCAAAGAACAAACATATCTATTTGTTTAAAAAGGATCTTCCAGTGAAGCGGCCAGGCGATGAACACGTCAAAGAGATGTTTGTGTGGGCCCGAAATGGTTAAGAACCGGCCTCCGTCTGGCCCATGTGCAGAGGCGTGGAAAGCAGTCCCCGGGCAGGCCTCCTCTGCATGTTCCAGAGGAACTGACATAGGCCTAGAGAGGCAGAGGGTGAGAACAAATGCACATATGAGCTCACTGACACATGCAGCACTCAGAGGCGACAGACCTCAAAACATCCTGTCCCAGTTCTGTGCCACTTCAAGACGCAGGCAGGCACACCAGCACAGTGTTCATCACTCCGTGTTCATCATAGGCAAAGGCCACCAATAGTGCCCTGATGAAAGTGAACCTATATATTTATATTCTGTATCCCATATACCCATAATCTATATCCTGGATCAAACCTTAGCCTACCGGTAACACATCTTCATGACTAGGAGACAATGGGTAAATTGGATAACATGACTGACTATGACACATATTGATGTGATTCTAGACTGCATCATATTCTATGTCCATGGCCCAGATAAAATAAAATGAGGGTACCTGAGACAAGGGTGTGTGGGTGGTGTGTGGTTGTGGCAGGTGGGGGCTCTACCAGTTGAATCCTAAAATAACTGCAAAACAACGGTGTGCAAGTTGAGGAAATTTAGGGGGCTTCTGCCTTTCCACCTCAGTGTAATGCCACAGGAAATGACATCACGTCCTGCCTGCAGAAAGAGGCAGAGTTGAGCACACACAGGAAGTTGTTAGAGATTGTTTATATATTCTCTTGAAGATAATCCCAGTCTGGCTACCGTTACCTTTCCCCTTTATGGAATATTTCTCCCTTTCAGGGGACAGAAGTTAAGTCTGCCAGTGATAGATACTGACTTCATTATTCAGTGTTTAGATCCAAACTGCAGTGAAAGTTTGTCATTACAGCCCATATGGTTTGAGATAAGCACTCTAAGGGCCCAAGTTTGACAGTGATAAATCCTGGCGGAAACAAACTTTTATGTTATGTCTGGGCGATAAATAAAATGTTCTGCCAAGGTTTGAACTTTGGATATAAGCATGGCAACATAGTCTTCTTTGACAGGAATATTTGAATGTGCCTATCCCAAACGTACCACTGTCCAAGACTGTTCTGGCAAAGAAATATCACAGTTATTACATACAGTATCTCACAAAAGTGAGTACACCCCACACATTTCTGCAAATATTATATCTTTTTATGACAACACTGAAGAAATGACACTTTGATACAATGTAAAGTAGTGAGTGTACAGCTTGTATAACAGTGTAAATTTGCTGTCGCCTCAAAATAACTCAATGCACAGCCATTCATGTCTAAAGCGCTGGCAACGAAAGTGAGTACACCCCTAAGTTAAAATATTATAATAATATAAGTAGTGAAAATATTATAATATAATATAATTAGGCTACATGCATGTAGGAGTGTAAACAATGTTTAGCTCGTAGATTACATTATTACATTACATTAGGCCTACATTACATTTGGCTGAAGCATTTTTAAAAAAGCGACTAACATTATGGTAAACAGTTTAAGCTTTTTAAAGCAATTTTCTCAACACTTCCAGGACAATCCTGGCAAACACTGGATGAACAATGGATTTTATGGAGCGGCACCGACAAAATACAACTGAATCGTAATTTACATGGCGGCGGCAAAGTGCAATGTTGGTGTGTGGAGTTGTATTGAGAACAATGGAATCTAATGTAATTGCATGTCAAAAGCGGAGTGCACCGCACTCATGTCGGCGCTGGTGTCCACAGCGCTTTAAGCGTCATTCACCTGACTGGGAGTTCAGAACTGCGTTGTTTATTATCTCCATGACTACAGGAGGTGGACTAGGCAGAAGCCTACTAGGAAGTGTCTGTGCCAGTTTGAGGACATGAAACTGTGCATCAAAGGGTCAAAATAGTAGCAGCCAAAGAGGATCGTTAATAACAGAACAAGTGACAGTGTAAAATAAAAAAATCATTGGCGGTACACGATTAATGCGATAAAAAAATGTTTTACGGTATGCGATTAATGCGTTAACACTGACAGCCCTAAAAAATACACAATCACTGTTCTTGTTGTTTCGATTCACATATTGTAGTCTAATTACACAAAACAGATGAAGATATCCGATACATCAACCCATTCTTCAAAGTTCTGTTTGCCTCAGTCTAGGTTCAAGTTCATGAGTATGCAACCACCGAGAGACCAGTCTGCTCACTGCGGCTAATGTTTTAGAAGTATCAGGTCTTCCCCGTGTTGCTGCTGGGGATATCCCATGTTGCAACTAGTGATATGCAAATACTGCCAGTGTACTACTTGCCAGTGTATGGCAGTCAAACTTAAATCAGGTATAGTCACAAACTCTCTATGAACTTCTCCGAACTTCGAACTATTTATCCACTCTCTCTCGTTTATCCAGTGAGAGCTTTAACTTGGAAAAAAAATATTTACAGGAGTGGATGGAAATGTGTGAGGATGCGCCTGAAAGTATTAGGGCTCATTCTGAATTTAGGCTACAGCCACATAAATAGGATATTAATTAAATTATTTTACAAGACACAAGATATTAACATAATTTAAAAACATGGCTAACTCACATATTATTTATAGAAGAATAAGATGGCAGTTTGGGCTACAAACGTCAAACTGTCAAAGACATAAGATTGATCTTCCTATGTCCAACTTCGTATGAGTTGACCTATTCTAAACCGAATATTCTAAGAGCCATGTCGACTGACAAGGTAATATTACACAATTTCATACAAATAGTAGGATATTACACAATTTGCCGTAAATAAATGTGGGACTCTCCGGGGGACGGCGGAGAGTGAAGTTGCAAGGCTTGTTCTCTGTAGACGGGTAGGGTATGGATAGGAAGGCTTGCCATTCTCCCTATTACAAGTTAGTTTACAATTATAATTACTTTGAAGCTGTTATAATAAGGTAAAGAAAATTGTATAGGATACTTTTAAAGGAATTAATATAATTAAATTGAATATCTATCACTTATTTTTGGCTCAAAATCATATGGGCCTAGGTTACATGGACGAACAAAATAAGTTCGGAGCAGCAGAAGAAAGGGTGTGTTTTATTCCTTTTCTATATGTTCTATTGATTTTTATTCTATCCAGAACCACAGCAATAGAGGCATTATAATGACTACTGTAATCTCGTCTGACCCATTCGGTTCAAAGCTATAGCTTGAGAATGCTATTGGTCAGTTTTAACCAAATCTTTCACTAATTAGCATCAGCCTGGATATGCTCACCTAGTGCCTTTGATCCCATCCACACTTTACCGCACATGCACTCCCGTTATCAACGTGAGATTTTGTTCTCAAACTCGGACGTAAGTGAGGAAGTGAGAAATGAGGTTAGAAAAGTACATGGGGAGGATCTCCACTTGAAGCAGAGTTGAGCAGAACAGACCACAACAGACAATACACTGAACAGACCACAAAAGCACAGAACACAGGAATAGCACCCATATCTGATAGGATTGGAGCTTTTATGAATCAGCCAAACATCAGACAACTGGGCCACACAGTCAGAGAAGGCCCACTTGTTCCGCCTAAGCCTTTTGTGCACACAGCCTTAAATGAACCCAGCTCTAAAAATCTAGTGCTAACTGATGGTCCGCTTCACCTCTTAACACATCTATGTTGTGATAGTGACGTTAGTGAGAGCGTGGCTGCGCATTTTAAGATGAAGAGGACATGTTGTGTAACGTTGCATCGAGGCTGATGCGAGGCACTGTGATGCAATTGGCGGCGGCCTTATCTCGCCCCCATCAGAACAGAGCGAACATAAACGACATAAGACATGCGATTAGTTGTGGAAAGTACCCAGAAAGCTCCCTTGCACCACAACAAGGGGGAACTTATGGACACATACAAACAGACACACACACACACACACACACACACACACACGCTGAAGTCTAATGGCAGAGGTGACAACCACAATCCAGGTCTCGGGATTTTGAAAGCAAAACCAGACAAATGAAGGGGGATCTGGCCTAGACACTACTGGTGGCTGGTTAGAATATTGGCCAGTTGCCACACCAACTCACATCAACAGACCACATGTCCATGCCTGGATTTGAACGCATTATTAAGACGTCATTGATATTTGGTCGTCATACGAGTCACAGTAAACACTGAAGTGAGACTGAGTGAATTGATGCAGAAGTATGTAAACACTGTAAATGAAAGGGGACAAGGAGATATCCCCTGGATATGTCCCTACAGAGCTGCTAAGAGAGAGAGAGAGAGAGAGAGAGAGAGAGAGAGAGAGATAAGAATACTGCAAACAAGAGTGCTGCACTTATTGCTATGAGGGCTGCCATACACGTCACATACAAGTCATGATTGAAATCATATTTTCATGAACTTGGAGGTCTGACCTGCAACCTCTGCACAGCCATCATCTGGCCAATTCCAATGTAACCCCTAACTCTTCTGTTTGGAATGGTTTTGCCTGTGGCTCCCCGTAATCAAGCTGGGCTCACTGAATGGGGCTCAAAGTGTTTAAATTCAATTTGATAGAACACATCAAGCCAAGACACGTATGATGTTTTGACGAACACTTGAGTGCTACGCCAAAGCTGCCAAACAGACTGTGGCCATGTCTTGGCAATGATTTGTGTTAATGAATTCAAAATTGGTATACGTCCATGATGTCAGTTGGATTGTTGTATCTAAGTGTTAGCATGGTAGTACAAAACACATGTGCAGGGTATGTGTTTGTGTCATATTCCCAAACATCATGAAATCTCTAGAGAAAAGCCAATAAGCCAAAAGGCGCCACATTAAGTTTTGATTTTGTTATGAAAATTGGTACAGTATGTTTGTTGGTCTTTGGTACAATAGAGTAGTCATAATGCAACCCAGGGTCATAGGCCAAGTCCTCAGCTCTCCATAGGCGCATCATGTGTTCGCTGTGATGCTTGGCCCCCTTCATTGCTGGTCACAAGCTTGACCTCCGATGGGATATCTCTATTATCTAAGATGAGTGCCCACACATGACTTAATCCCATCTGAAAAAACATCACTGCAGGGCAGAGATAGAAACCAGTTGGAGATACAAAGTGGAAATTACAGAGAGACAGACAAAAAAACAGAGGAGGAAAGAGAGAGAGATGCGGATAAAGTTGTGTAGGGAGACAGAGAGGAAGCAGAGCTGCCTGTCTCTTTCCCCAGCAGTGAGTGAGAGCCAGAGGAATGGGGACCAGAAGAGCCTCAGGCAGGAAGGAAGGAAACCCTCCACCTCTCCCTTTGCAGCGCCAGACAAAGTTCAGGGAGACAGTCAGCCTCTCTCTTTCTCTCTCTTTGTGTGTGTGTGTTTCTCTTTCTGTTTTTCTCTCTGTCACTTTCAGCCATTCTGTGAGATAAATAAATAAACACTGATGAAAAGTCAGACTCCATTCTCCCCTCATTCTCTCTTTTTGCTCTCTCTCTCTCTCTTCTCCCTCTCCTCACATTATCCATGCTGCTCCCCTCCCTAGTGCAGAGCTCATGCTGACAGCTGTCTCTGATTAGCATGTTAAAAAATGGGGCAGTCACCAGCAACCCCCACCCCACCGCCAAACCCCACCTCCCAGCATTCCTTCAACATGACTCTGCATTTTCGTTCTTCCAGCTTGCACTCGTCTCTTTCTCTACCTCTCTTTTCACAACCCACCCCCCCTCTATCTCTCTCTCTCTCTCTCTCAGGCAGTATGTCTTTCTTCAGCTTGTGTTGGATTTTTCCATCTCTATGACCAGAAGACCACAACTAAATGTGGGAAACTTGGTTATGGGAGAACTGTGTGGGGTCATTATATACCATGCACACACACACACACACACACACACACACACACACACACACACACACACACACACACACACACACAGAGACACACACACACAAGAGAAGAGAAGAGAAAGACTCATTTTTTTGTGGATGGGAAATGCATGAGTTGATGTGTTTAAGAGAGCAGTCATGACAGGGAAGGTAGCAACAAGAAGAACCAAAAGAAAACGCTGGACCAACTCTTCCCGGTCAATGGAGCGCAGACATCAGCTTATTTGTGACAGACCACACAGAAGGCGGATAAATCATGCAATCTGTAATTACATGCATAATAATTAGTCATCATAAATGCTTGTTATACAAATCATGGTACACAGCCATAGACTGTATAAAATAGTACACAGCATGTACAGTCATATGGACTGGGGCGTTTAGATGAAGCCTGACCTCAGATATTTGTTGTATGTTAGATGTGTCACACTATAGTAGTAGTAAAGAGCTTCTTTTAAGTCTCCCAAACTATGTGGCTGAGAAACCAAATATGTTGGTGACGGAAGAAGCAACACATCAAAACCCAACCCTTCATGCTTTAATCGGGTGGTTCCTGTGAATTTCCAAGAAACCATGGATGCTGCCTTGATGTTATGCAATGAACTGACAAATAAAAAACGTCCATCTTTCTAATTCTGTATGAATGTTGTAGTTATTCAGACAATGGACTTTTAGTCTCTTTGGAGAGCATGATTTAAAAAAAAAAAAAAACGTTTCAAAAGTGGATGGTCTGATTTGTTCACTATTAGGGGCAAGCACAAATACACTGTGACATTTCCTTATATATTCAAGTTATTCAAGACTAGCAACCCCGTCTTTCTGGAGGCTAAAGAATCCCCCAATTCAGATTGGCTCAATAAACGATTTCCTGTTGTTGTATTCGAACATGCTTCAGCGAGAGAGAGCCTGAAAAAGGCCAAGGATGCTGATGCTAGCGGTGGATAACAGATGCCTCGTGTCAAATTTCATAAACACGCTGGAACATTTTCATCCATCATCCTGTTCAACTTTGAATCTGTGAGGCTTTTAGTCAAAGCGCTGGGGCTTGGTGCAGTTTCAATAAATTACTGCAGCGTTTTGTTTAGCCTGGGTGTTCCCATGCTGCCTTGCGCGCGATTTGATTCACGCTGCTAAGGCAGCCTAAAGACCATGGAGCAAATTTTCGCCTGAGATAGGGAATGAGTTATGCACAGACGCATGTGATAGACATCCGTGGCACCCAATAAACGGATCTGGGCATTTTTTTTTCAAATACGAGAAAATTAACGTTTGGTTCCCAGACCACGTCTCAATGAGACGTGGTGGCGCTAGCCAGGCTAGCGTTTTGTTTTATCTTTGTCTCTTCGCCCTCTGCTTCTCCCTCCACCCTGATCACAGAACAAAATGTCCACCCAGGAGAAGCAGAAAAAAAAAAATTATAGCCAACATTTTGTTATTCATGAACAAGAACAAAGTATGAGAGAAATGCAAAGAAACGCTCTGCGGGCAGGTCACCAGGTTCAGACTGAGGCTATTTCTCCCTCCGGACTAGAGATGTGACTTGGCACTTCCGTTGGCGTCCGGCCAGAGACACTACTCTGGGGAACACCACAGGTGACTGGTGAGAAAGCTGATGTGTTGTGGGTCAGAGAGAGGCTCTGGGGCCACTGTCTGCTGGCTCGTCTTGAAATATGATCTATTATCAGTGCTTACAAATAAGAGTGAAAAAGCACCGATCCATGATAGCGTCCATGATGTAAACAAAAACACATCATTTAAATTCAGCAGACAGACAGCAAGCAAGCACGAAAGAAGCTGATCGAGAGATAAGTGAGAGAGAGTAAGAGAGAGAGACTTAATGGAAAAGCAAAGCTAGCATAACCACATGTAGTGCTCACTGCATTCAGCAGCTGGAGATATTGTAAGAACTTTCCACCACCAGCTTGGAGTGACCTTAAAGTGGCACAAGAGCAGCTGCCTACAAAGTGCAGGTTGTGCTATTCAACTCGGTGTTCTTCCTTTACCTCTCCACAGATGACTCATAAACACATACACACAGAAACACTGGAATCATCTATGCCTCAGCCTCCATATGTTCTCGTGGTAAAACAGATGTTCATCTATACATAATAATATTCCTCTCTGACTCAAAATGTATTCTGCTGGGGGTGAATCCGTGGGTAAAACATGTAGGAAGTACAGCGCACTGGTGAGTAGGCCTACTGTACATGAGTTCTCAGCAGTGAAGTGAGCAAAGAACAACAAAATGAGAGGCTGAAAATGTGCATTAAACAGTTAACAGTTGAAAAGAAAGTAATAGGTAAGGTAAAATAATAGGAAAAATGATTGCTGAGCTTTTTTTGCCCTTTGGAGAACTCTTGACTCTCAGCACAGTACAGACTGGCAAGGTTTGCTCTTCAGGTTTTAGAGAAGTATCACTCTCCTTCACATTTTGAGCAGAGGAGCTGCCAGGTCTACATCATGCTAATACAGATGGGCATGGCCAGGGCATGTGCGCTAAGACTTGGCTGCTAGTTTTATGTCGAAATAAAACTGAATTATTGAGGTGGACACACAAAAGTAATGGACACCTTTTTTCTCTCTTTCTTCTTCTTGTTTTTCTCCTTGTCTTCATAGGTACTGATTTCATCTGGATTCCATTTTCCTCATGTTTTTTTCCCCCATCTCTATTTTATGAATTCCTGAATAAAAGCGAGTCTTTATTGGACCACACATCTGCATTCTGCATGGTGGTCAGTCGGGTTGCCAGAGAGCCCTAGGGCTGTAGGCCACTGTTGCTTTGGAGCTGGAGTCCAGAGGAAGTCCTGCTTGAAGAGGCCTTTGTGAGAACAGCCACTGGACCAACGTCTGACACAAGACCTATTTCATTGGTTGCAAGACCTATTTCAAACCAATTTGCACTCGGAAAAAACATGTTAAACTGGCCACTTGAAGGCAATTAACAGCTACAGCTACAGTCGATGGACTGTGAGAAGACTACTTTTCCTGTGTAACTGTGGCTGACCTTTGGGGAGTGTAGAGACAAATTGTAGTGCCAGGACTGGGTGATTGAAGAAGTTTGGACTTAACTTGTTGGGAGAAGGCTAGAGGTGTCAGTCAGGAGAAAGGTCAAGATAACGAGATGGTAGGGGGCATTTCACAAAACATGTGAATTCCAGGTAAAATTTTGCTGCAGCTGCATTTCTCAGAATCATTAAATGAAATTAAACCAACTTTAACAGGGATTTAAACGATGTACAGTTTGAGATCGGTATAAAATTATCTTATGGACAGAGTTTTGTTACTCCAAAGCACTCCCAATTATTATAACAAGACACATGGGCACTAGGCTATTACAAACATCAACACTGTGGAACTACTCTGGCTCTTGTCAGATACTGAAGACAGTTGTGGTAAGTAACTTAAGAGAAAAAAAGAGAGAGAGTGTGTGTGTGATAGAGAAAGAGAGAATGAGAGAGAGAGAGCACACAGTTTAGCCGTAGGATGGAGACAGATGGACTCTCCAATGTTCTCTCCATGTTCTGTCCAAGAGGGTGACCTCCACTATTTCACATGGCAGCCAGGCCATTGATTTTCCTTTCTGTCAGGAGCTGCACAGAGATATTGTTTCAGACATCCAGGAATCGACAAGGACACCTGGTCCAGAGGTCAAGCCCACTGGGTAGGGATTTTAATCGAGGAGCAATGTTTGTGTGTGTGTGTGTGTGTGTGCGTGCCTGCGGTTGAGTATGTGTGTGTGTGTGCCTGCACAAAGCTATCCCACTAAGGCCTGAAGTGTGTGAATGTCATTGTGTGTCTTTATAAATATGTGTGTGTGTGTGTGTGTGTGTGTCTATGCCATTTCTACAATGACTTTAACTGTGGTAAACCTAGTTCTGACCTGGGGGGAATTTGAAATGAGTTCTTCTTGAGATCCTTAAGAGAGACCTAATCCCACAAATCTCATGGACATCTGTCAAGTCTATTGTTTTCATTTTCCCACTTTGAACTTTACGCTCTCCAATTTCACTCATGATGACCCTTACAAATAGTAGATGGGGAGAGGGACAGAGCGGCCATTTGCCCAGTAATACCATGCTGAGGAGAACTTTGAAGGGGCAGAGAGACTTCCAATTATGTGCCCATGTGTATGAGGAGTCGGGGCAGAGCAAGGGGGAAGTCATGGGAACAGAACAAGCGGTCCACCACTAACAATTTGCGGGCAACCCTTTATGGTTAATTAATTTCTTCTCATTTCTGTATTTTCCCTGACGCTGAAAAAATCTATGTCTCCATGGCATGAAAGAATGAATTCTTGCCACCACATGTCCCTTGTGGGTTCCTGTAAAGTTAAAGTAAACACTATTATGAAAGGGAAGGGGCCAATGGAATGGTATTCATTTACCCTTTTAAAGAGGACAGAGAGGAAGGGAGACAGAGAGAGAGAGAGAGGCAGAGAGAGAGAAAGAGAGATAGAGTCTGTCAGGGAACCATTATGTTTTTGCTCAACTTACTATTTAAATAGTATGCTCTTCTCTGACAATGAGTGAAGAAAATCTTGAACTGCTAACAACAAATCACATGAGTGTTTTCAGCACCACTAAAGGTGGCAGGTCAATTGCAGTCATCAGCAGTTTCCTCATGCTGTCTACTGTATACTTCACTGGACTCTCTGTGTTGCAGTCATAGCCTCACACACACACACACACCCATATACACGCCCACAGCCCGCCCACAAAGTGACAGAGATTATCTGATGCATGTTCGCCACAGTGTCGGTAAGATGTTGGAGTTTGCGTTTTACACTTTCACTAGATCCTAGAAGTGTGTGGGTTCCCGTTCCATCACAGCAATTTGACATTTAGCGTGATACAGGGTGTCACGAATTGGCACATTATAATCACAGAATTTGATTAATTTTACTCAGAATAAATATGCAAAAGGACTAACTACAGTTATTTTTCCATGTCAGTCAGTTCCATGTTGTTATGACTGAAAGTAGGTGGACCCATGTATAGGCCCAATGGAAAACACTGTGCCAGACTACTTGCCAAAAGGTCTAGTGAACTGTACTTTGACTGGAAGGGACATTTGACTGACATGTAAAACAACCAACCACATTATATTATGTAACGTTAAAGGCCTGGGACAAATACAGTTGTCTGTGGTAGAAAATGTTACTGATTTGCCTGGAAGTAAGCATATTATTGTAATGGACACCCTAAAGAACCAACGTGGAAAGAAATAATGTATACCCTACATTAGGCTATTCTGTTTTTATTCAGCCAGGGTTAATACAGGAAAAGTCCACTCCAGGATGACTTACCAAAACAAGAGGGAGGGTCTCATGAAATGTGGCCAAGAAGCCATAAAAGCTGAAGGCCTTGACTAGCCCTAGTGTTTTGCTAAGAAAGTTGGAGAAAATGTAAAACACCAAAGTGAATTTTGAAAAGTTCATCCACAATCAAAGAGGCTTTACATGAGATTCTGTTCAGTTATATGTCTTGACTTACAGTATTATTTAATATAAATATTCACTGCATAAAATTAAAATCATAACTCAAATCGAATCTGAAACGCCAAAGCTTATCAGCACTGTCAGTGTTGGATGTCTCACTATGCTTGATAAAATCACTATTTAAGTTCAGGCATGCTTGTATTGCATAGACATATTCCAGAGGCCAAGATGTGTGTGTGAGTGTGTGTGTGTGGGTGAGAGAGGGAGAGAAAGGATATCTCCAACTCTGCCTCTATTCAGTCGGTCTCCTCCCTACATCCTAAGGGCAGAATTGTGTGCAATAAACAGACTTTATAAATCTCCCACCCCCACATTCTTGTCTTTTACTTTCCCCCCTCCAACAACTTTTTCTCTTGTATCTAGCCCGCCGACTGTTTTTTCTCCGCTTTTCTTAATGACCAAGTTCTGACACCCCCTCTTGGCTGAGCTTGTGGCTTGTTTGACCTGGTTGAAGGGGATTTTGAGTGGGTGGATGTGGGAAAATGTGTTTAACCCAGGCTTGTTGCATAAGCACTGAAGTCAATAGTGCTTTTTGTGGTCACTTCGTATTTATTAAAATAGCTGGCAATGGGCAATGACAGACCAGGCCCAATCAATTCACTGAGCATAAAGTGGTTAAGGGCAATTCATTCATTCCAATCATAGAACACCAATGTTACTTGTTACACATTATCATAACAAGCCTAGGATACTAAATCTAATTGACATAGCCTACCTGTTTGACTTCCTTTAACAAAAACAAAACAAAACATAGGCCTACTCAAAACAAATAGAAGCACGATTAAATTTGATACGCACGTGGGCAGCGCCTTGAGGGTTAATACATCTTTTCTTGAGCATAGGCTATACCGAAAAGTCCCGCGCATCCTGTTTGTGCCTGATAATTAACATGCATGAACTACAGAGGCAGTGGTGCAAATAAAGTCAACACGTATGCTAAAGTAGCCTTTGAATGTTAGTTCGCATTTTTTGTGGACAATTATCCGAGTCCGTCCTCGAGACAGCCCTTCGCATGCTTGTATTTTTGAATATCGGGGCTAATGAAATCCAAATTACTCAAACATAAATGTGCTGAATAAACGTTCACTTTTACCAAAGACCCTGAATACATATCCGTCGAACTGACAATAAATGACCGTCTGAGCGAGGTTTCATTCACTTAAATAGTCTATGTAATCTACTCGTTAGAGTAGATGTGAGTCCAGTATCCACCAACAGTTCATGAAGTAGGCTAGCCTAACGCCCATTCAATGTTACGTTCACAAGCCCCGCCTGCCATGACAGTATAAAGCAAATGCTTGGACGAATGCAAGGGCAGAGGGGGTTTGTTAGGGTAGGATAAGTGCATTAGAAAGAAAAGCCGTCTTGTGCTGCAGAAGACATTTTAAAACATTGTTTTAGTTAATTTTCTTCGCATCGAAGATGACCACAGCAGTGGCTTCGCCTTTTGACTTGAGCGAAGTGATCAACAAGGTACAAAAGTTTTTGCTTGCAGTGGCGTCGCTGTGATACTAATGGAGTTTCGCTAAAGTTATGGCAGCGCTCAGAACGGTGTTTAAGATACTTTAGGTGTAATAGCCTATTGTATTTTGGGATTATGTGTCAAATAGCGTACTGTGTCTTTTCAAAACTATTGTAACAAATTAACATAACAAGCGCTAATTTGTAACAAATCGGACGGGAACTTGGCAATAACTTGTTCGAGAACAATCAGCATGCATTGCTTTGCTTAGCCTGTTGGGAGAACCACATTTTCCCACACAGACTTTTTGATTACTTGCTGCACTGATTTCTCTTCCTTTTCACTTTTATTCCATTGGTTGTAGCCTGTGTCTTTTAAAATCCTGGCGATGTGCTTTAAAGTTGACGAACAGCCTACCCTTTAAGTAAAAAGGCGTACTCTGTAGTTAGTTAGCTAACCAGCGAAGTTTAGCCTACTTTTGGGACACTTATAAAGACCCTAGCTTTTTGTTCTTTCCAAATGTCTGGGCAAAAACATAGCATATTGGTCTGAGCTGCAGAGTAGAACGTTTAGTGAGGGAATATGTTGCGACTGTGGAACACGTCGAGACTGGTGGCTTGCAGAAAGTCAACGACGTTAGATTGAATGCTGCAATATGAAATGACGTTAGGCTACCAACCTTGCAGTTGCATGCAGTTAGTGCATCATTTGCATTGAGACTGAGAATTGAGGTGTACTTTGTCTTTGTCATTTAGTCCCGATGTAAATAGACGTCATTCTCTTGCACGTTTCTAAAGATGAGTAATGAGCGTCGTTTTGAGTCATAATTGGAACAATACTTAACTCTTTAGCTTTGTTTTTTCTAAAAGTTCGACAAATCGCACGTTTAGGCAGTGTGGTGGTAACATTTTAGATAGTTTTAAATTGTGAAGGATGACTAGTGTCGTTCAAATATGAATAGGCCTATGCCTATTTGGCGTCTTGTAAAGCCAGTTGTAATGTTTAATTTTCCCACAATTTTTGATCAGCCGATTTCACTGCGTCAATTACAACAGAGAGGGTTAACATAGCAATGCTTTGAGTTCCATGTACTTTGCTGGCGTTCATTCCTCTGCCTGGCTACTAGCCAAACCAGCTGCTGCTCTGCTCACTCATTGGATTTGAATCCAAAATTCGAATAATTTGGCTGTATGGCTAGGCATAGCCTACTGCATAGTCATTCTTGGACTTGTTAATTACACGTTCCTATCGCAAAACCTGTGAGTTGTGAAGTCATGTTGTCTTGTCAACTTTAAGGTTGCAACCATTCATCTGAACTAATTTCTTCCCCATCCCCTTTTTTCTTTTCCAGTACAACACCAAGATGCTGAATTACAAGAACAACATACTAACCGGCAGTCATGGATTGTCGGTGCCCTGCTCCAGTGCCAACATGCCCAGCTCAACCCTGCTGGACAGGAAGGCCGTTGGCACCCCATCAGCCAGCATGTACCAGCGACGGCACTCAGTAACCCTACCCAGCAGCTCCAGACTCAACCACAACCAGTTTCTCAACTTGGCCAAGCCCTCTGACGTAACCCTGCTGAATGCTGGGTTGATGGGCCACAGCAATGGCAGCATCGGCAGCATCAACAGCAACATTAACAGCAGCAGCAGCAGCAACAAGGAGAATCGCCTTAGGGAGCGCTCCTACTCCGAGACAGGTGAGCGTCTCCTGCATAAGGGTGGCGCTGGTCTGACCCTTGGTCCCCTCCCCACCTCCCCCACCAGCAATGGCAACAGCCCCTGCCTGGGCACCCCTACCGGGCAGGTGAACTCCAGCCGCTACAAGACGGAGCTGTGCCGGCCCTTCGAGGAGAACGGCTCATGCAAGTACGGCGACAAGTGCCAGTTTGCCCATGGCGCCCACGAGCTGCGCAGCCTGAGCCGCCACCCCAAGTACAAGACAGAGCTGTGCCGCACCTTCCACACCATCGGCTTCTGCCCGTACGGCCCACGCTGCCACTTCATCCACAACGCAGAGGAGCGCCGGGGGCCACCGTCCGCGCCCATCTCGCCCCTCTCGGCCTCCAACGGCAAGATGGAGCGGCCGCAGCTTCACCACAGCTTCAGCTTCGCCGGCTTCCCCAGCGCCGGCTGTGCCTCCTCCTCATCCTCCTCATGCTCCTCCTTGGGCGGGAGCGCTGGCAGCTACCTGCGGGACGGCCCCACATCCCTCACCCCGCCTCCCACCTTCCCCGCCGAGGACGAGATCCCCGAGTGGCCCAGCTCCAACCCTTTCACCTTCTCTGGTCAGAAGCTGGCTAACATCTTCTGCCCCTCGCTGAGCTTGCCCTCTGGTGACCCTGTGCCAGCGGCTGCAGCCCCTGGCGGTCCCCTGACCTCTGCCGGCCAGGCGCCGCCATCTCCCACAGGCAGCGGCGGCACGCCCTCGATGTACCTCTTCAGGGCGGTGTCCGAGTCCCCGCAGCCCTTCGAGTTTCCGTCCAGCCAGCCAGACTCGCTGTCGGACCAGGAGGGCTACCACAGCAGCTCGGGCAGCAGCAGCCTGAGTGGCTCCGAGTCACCTGTGCTGGACACCAGCCGCCGGCTGCCCATCTTCAGCCGCCTGTCCATCTCCGACGACTAGACGGACAGTTGGGGTGGGGGGTTAAGAATGAAAATTGGAAAAAAATGTCAGCACTGCGCAGATGCTGCCTGCCCTGCCCTGTAAGTCCACTATGGTGGTATACACAGGGAGGCAACAGACGCATGAACACTTAGACGATCGCTCCTTGCGACCCTCTGCCTCAGCCCAATCCACCCCCTCCCGCCACCAGAAGCCCTTACAGCAGATGTGGGTATAGGGGTTTAGACTCGCTGTGTCATTTTCTTTGTTGTTTATCGTTTTTTTCCCTCTTCCTTTTTGTGTCAGGTTAGCCTCTTCAGGAATTAATAAGATGCAGTGAAGTAAGGGAACTCTTCTGTTTTGTTATTCCTTTTTCAAAATCTTTTTTTTTCTATTTGAGTAAGAAAAAAAAGGAAGAGAAAAATAGACATGTTTTCTTCTATTTAGAAGTGCCTAGTGTCTAGCACACCCCTACCCAAGATCTCATCTCATGCCTTAATGCCTTTGTGTGCCTATGTGCCAGACAAGCACAGGAATGCCACAGTAGGATCAGGTGACAGGAAGATGGTGGGACGAAAGGTGTTGGTGTTTGGATATTGTTATTATGTTTTTCATCGTTCCGTTTTCTGCCTATTTCTATTCCTAAACAATAAGACTGTGTGCTGGGACGTATGTCATGGAGGGTGGCCTACTCTCCTTTGATGAACTCTCGTTGTCTCATCTGTCACAAACTTGTTTCCTGGACTTGCTAAGCAGACTTCCAACTCCTGCCAGGACCAAACACTGCTATATTAGCTCAACTTAAAGCTAAAAGGAAAAGTAGCATCTCGAGTGCCTAGGCTTTTTATGTGTGTGAGGTGGATGCACAGTTCAGGCCTGTAAGGACTACTGATTTCAGTCTTCTTTTTTACCCCCTTGTGTCACTCTTTTTCTTTTTTTTTATCTTCCCTGATACACACAGGAACAAAGCTGGGGATAAAGGACTGTCCTTTTTTTTTTCTTTTTTTTTTTCTTTCCCCCTCCCCCTCCCCACCCCCCATCACTAGCCCCATTGCAGTTGCTACCTTCTCCTATCTGTATGTCAGTCAGGCGAAAAAAGCGCCACAAATGAAAATGAGAGTATCAAGTTTTCCCTCCTCCCCTTTAAACACGCCCCTTTGAATAAGCTGCCAACTGCGGGGGAATTCCAGCATTCCCATGATCCTTCAGTATATCCTGCAATTTAAAGCCTTGTGTTGCTCAAATCTGCTCCATTCCCCTCCATACCTCCTCGCATTCTTCATCTGTACACTTTCATTTCCTTTTTTTATTATTACTTATTACGATTGTTATTGTTTTGGAAACTTTCACAACTGAAGGTTTTTGCTTGTCACTGCTTATTTAACTTATCAAACATATTTATTGGTGATCATATGCATTTTTTTTTGTTAATTGTTTGTATTTATCTTGTTAATGAAACGATAGAATATATATTTTCTTTTATGTTAAATTATGATCTTCCGTATTAATCTAAAGATTGTGAAGACTTGTTAACTTTTTTTCACAGTTTAATATATTGTACTACGATTACTTGTTTGCAACTACACTTTGATAAAAAAAAACTTAATTTAAATCAAAAAGTATGCATTTTTGCATTTTGATTATTTATTAAAACGTATTTCCCGAATATTGGACTGCAAGTTTGGCAAAAACCCTGAGTATTCATTCCTGTGCAAAGGTATTTTGACTGTTTGTTTTATCAGACAGGTTTACTTCATACTTTTTTTCCCCCCCTCCAATCATGCCCTGACAAACCACCCTCCATCCCCAGGTCAAGTTTAGAGCAGATACTTCTGTCCCAGAAATTAAGGTCTACAGAACGCACACATGTACTCTTGCATGCATTATTGCACACATCTGAGTCATGTGTTGTCCCGAAAGAACCCGCACTGTAGGAGAGGGGTGGTGCAGTTAGAACTCATTCAACCCACCCTTTCTTTGGTGACTCAATTAGAACAAACAGCTACTCGCGTTTGCCAATTAATCTCAAACCCTCCCTCTTCAATTATGGGACTGACCAAGTGCCAAATGCAGCAAAGCAGCAGCAATCCATTATGACTCATGCATTCATCACAGGCTCTGAAAAAGGACAGTGTGTATCATGTAGCATTTGTTTGTGTGAACCGTCATGTTTGCTTAAAACAGTTGTTGAGGGGTTTTTTTAATTATCAGATGAGCGTTAAAGTGAGTGTTTAGTGTTGGCACAATAAGCAACAGATTCCGGCCCCATTAGGTTGAAGACTGCGCCTGGATGTCTGGACATTTCTGCGCTGTCTGATGTTTTAAGTGCCTGTTCGATACATTCCGATGAGGTGAACAGCCCTTGCCTTGCTTTGGGAAGGAGATGAATTCTCCAGAAAGCCTGTTTTTTTTTGTCATAGCTGGGTAGCAGTTAACACAGTTGATGCCAAGAAAGTACGTAAGCTGTTGAATGTATATTTTATTTTTTATTTTACAGCAGTTGCTGTTCACTACAATAATTCCATGTGATTTATCTCTTTTGTAATTGCAGTTTGAACCAATAAACCCAATTTTTTTCGAGATTCAGAAGGCTCTTCCTCTTCTGAGCACTGCTTATGATCTTATTCTAACACTGTACGATCAATGCCTCTCCCACCTAATCGGGCTCATCTGTTTTCAAAGTATAGAAGATCTGTTAACAAGACCCCCACACTATACGTACTCGCTCCTCGGCACACATACAAACCCCATTCATTGCCCACAAACACACACAGTGTACCAATAAGCAGAGAGCACTATTCTTGTGCTTGGTCCCTAACGTCCCTTTTACAACCGTCAAAATGAATGGGTGAGTGAATGAAAGAGAGCAGAAAATAACTGTAGGGCTAAAAGCGGCTGCGGTTGTAAGGAGAAGGAGTAGCCCTGCTGTGAGCTCTGATTGGTTGGTGCTGGGGAGAGATTGACAAGGCGTCTCCTTGGTGATGAGCAAGGCCCGATTAACTATCAGGAATCGCACTATGTGAATTCCATTTGCCAATGCCATTTGTGTGTGTGTGTGTGTGTGTGTGTGGACCTGTGAACTGAAACCTGGATTTATTTGGAACTATTGATCAGAAGAGGGACATGCAGTGTTTGCATAAAAGTGTGTGTGTTTGTTTATGAAGTGAAATACAGGTTGCATACAGATTTCAAGCAAAGGGGATGAGTTTTCCCAGAGAACAACCCAGAGAAAATAGTTTTCAAGCATTCCAGCTGTCTTGAGTTGGTCTAGGGTTGCAGTCTGACGCTACTCTACAGCATCAAGCTAATAATCATTAGTACTGCTCCCAGAGAGAAAGAGAGAAACCCTCTGGGCCTGATATACCCATGACATACAGAGGTACTTTGCATTGGGTTAAATATGGCCAACTGTTCACTGATGCTATTCTCTGTGTCCCTCGGGGAGGGCTGTTGCTTACTGTTAGCGACCTCAAACACTGAGGCCCAGGTTTCAGGCAGGGCCTGAAGAGAGACTAATCATCACCTTTCAGCCAGGAAACAGGCATGAGTGAGTTATGGTTTCAGTTGACACTCAACACTCAGGTGTGGATTATGAGGTAGAAGTAGTCACTCTTTTTGAAAG
>NW_027468680.1:14692479-14694979 GCF_046254945.1 Alosa pseudoharengus | reverse complement strand
GTGTGTGTGTGTGTTAGCTCCAGTTTCTGTTCTTCTGGGTTCCCTTCCTGTCTTTGCTCTTACTGTAGTAGAACGATGGCTCCCACACCACAGTAAAGCTAGTAGAAGTTTATTCACCGCTGACATCGCAACTTGCAACAAAATAGACAAATACTGTCATCATATGTGCCAGATGTGGGGACTAATCACCTATCTCTGACCCTTTGTCAATGTTCTTTATCGTCATATCTTTGACATAGTCACCACAGAAAGTAACACCATCCAGTCCATGCGCTCTTTACCGTCACAGCTATCTAAGATAAAGACTAAACACCACCATCAGGAAACGTTGCTCGCTCGCTGATTGCATGTTGAAAGTATGAGTCATTTCCGACTTCTAATTGAAAGACGAGTTAACCACTGACTCTACATTGACTCTTATTGGCAGACTGTATAGTACATGGTCATGACTTCACAGGCTGACCTGTTGGCTGCCGCGCTGATTAATCAGGACTTACTCATGAAAGACCGGAGGTGATTGGGAATGTTGCTCCGTCCGTGCTGAGATGATAATCTGTTCAGGAAACTGTTTTGTTTTTGTGTCTCCAGTGTGAGATTCTACAGTCATCTCAGCTCGAACGAATAGCCACCATTAATCCCTGACTCACTGACATAGCATGATGGGAGGAGGACAAAAGAGGAGGAGAGCAGGAGAGAGAGAAGAAACACTACCTGTGCTTAACGAGCAGAGTAAGTGCACCATATGGAAGGCTAGGTGAGGAGGTCAGTTGACCGACATGGTCCAGAAGATCTCCGTCAAGCCTGATTGCCAAAGGGGGGCTGGATCCACCCATCACCGGGGTTATATAACCGCTCCCACACCGTTTTTCCATCTCTCCTCCACTCAAACGTTGTCTTACCCCCACCGCTCCCGACCCCTGACACTCGACAAGCCCACATACAGGATATTAACTTTTAAAAAAACGTTGGAGTGTATGTTGGAGTTCAGCGAGGCAGCCTGGGGGACAGCACTAGAATTGCATTGAAAGAACACCTCACTTCTCTCTCTCTTTCTCTCTCTCTCTCTCTCTCTCTCTTTCTCTCCCTCTCTCTCTTTATTCTGTCTCTTTATGTCATTCTCACCTTTACTCTCCCTTTACACTTTATGCTCTCTCTCTCTCTCTATCTTTTTCTTTCTTTCTATCTCTCCTGCTCATGACACACAGGCCTCACAGCTGACTGTGGTTTAATGTTATTATAAACACTGCAACCCCACACAGGGACTACTGGCCGAGGCCAGCCAGAAAGCCTCTTATTTCTCTTTCACTCTCCTTTTCTCCTCGCGCCTCTCCTCTCCCTCTCCACTCTCCATCCCTCTCTCTCTCTCTCTCTCTCTCTCTCTCTCTCTCTTTTTTTTTTGGCAGTGAACTGAAGGTATTAATCGTCTAAAGATCCACTTACACATTCGGCCTGTACGTCTGGGGTATTTTTCCATTAGCTCTGCCTCGTAGCTAGTTATCTTGAAAAAGCTAGCAGATGTATAGTCTTGTTGTTTCTGCCCCTGGTTGAGGCAGGCAGGCAGGCAGACGGGGGAGAGGAGGCAGGGGGGTAGGGGGGGTGGGGTGTCTGGGCTACCAAGGCCTGGTCGAGTGATGAGTTCTTCCTCCCCGAGAAAGGCGAGAAAAGACCCTGTCCCTACTCATGTGGTCGTCTTTCCAAAAAAAGCTTCTACAGTATGTACTGTCTGTCTGTATGGTGAAATGTATGCTGCACGAGCACCTGTCTGGGTTCTGAAATGCCACTTAAAAATGAAAGGTCATGCATTCTGAGTGTGCGTATGTGTGTGTGTGTGTGTGTGTGTGTGTGTGTGTGTGTGTGTGTGTGTGAGGATGTGGTGAGAATTTTCATAACCACCATTTTTGTGTACGTGAAATATCACATGGTTCTCTTCCACCACACTTACCCTTTCACTAATAGAGCTGCATGGCCAAGCAGAGGCGGGGGAGTCCACTGAGAAGCAGTTCATGGGCCTGACCTGCCAAACAGACAGCTGGGCGCTTACTAAAGGAGAACAACAAAACAAAACATTATGAAGCGAGTAGGTCAGCGTCTGGTCTGAAACTCTCCATATCCTCTACTTGCTTTCGTATGAGAGAGAAGACCCCAAACACGCAGGAAGTCCCAACGGCATGGTGAGACACGAGAGTGAGATAAAGCACAGAACAAGGTGACAACAGGGAAAGAGAGAGAGAGAGAGAGAGAAAGAGAGAGAGTGGGAGTGGGCGAGTGTTGGCTGCTGGTGAAAACAGGTTGTGGGGAGCAAGAGATGAAGGAGGAAGAGGAGGAGGAGGAGGAGGAGCTGATACTGGTGGGCAGAGGCAGCTGTGGCCAGAGGGCTGCTGGGACCTTTCTCCCGGCCAAGTTTCGCGTCCGCTCCAATTATGGGACCGAACAATGCAGGCTATTGTGGCTCTCCTGGTCAGGGTCCTTCAGTTACTCTGCAGAGCAGAGAAAAGCGCTG
>NW_027468680.1:14679979-14689979 GCF_046254945.1 Alosa pseudoharengus | reverse complement strand
TAAGGGGAAAGTAGTTTTAACAGTCTGAGGAGGGAGTGAGCGTGTGAGGAAACAGGGGATGCAGTACAGTGAGAAAGATAGAGAGAGAGAGCGAGGGAGAGAGACAGAAAGAGAGGGAGAGCAATCAATGTAACACGGCAAAAAAAAAAGCATAACGCGCGGAGGGGGGGCCGTAAAAGAGAGCGAAAGAAAGAGAGAGGGAGTGACAGAGCATTGCTTTTCATGAGCAGCGGAGAACAAAAGGCCCTTTGTGTGTGGTGCTGAGAGAGTGGGGAGCCAGGCCAGGGCTTAGGGAGTGTTCAGCAGCGCACACTAACTACATTCCTGCCGGGGATTACAAGACTCTTCTCCTGCAGACCGGCCGACCGCCGCAGGAGGAAACGCACTTAACTCTCTCTTAGCTGCTGCCTCACACACACACACACACGCACACACACACACAAACGCACATTTTCTTCCTGGAGTCTTCTTGCTGCAGGTTGAGTTCTAATTTTATAGTTTTGTTTACACTATTGAATTACGTAGACACAGCAACTCAGTATTTTCACCAGATGTTGCCATGTCAGTGTCAGAATCAGCAACGTTTCTATCTGATTGTCTGTCTCTGTGTTTACTAAAACAGAGACCAAACTTGAGGTGCATTCATCACATTCACGGATCCTATCAGTGAGGTTGCTCTTATCTCCATGTCAGTCATATCTTAGTACTGTTCACCTCCCCTCTAGTGTCTTCATCCTCCTCCTCCTCCTCCTCCTTGTCCTCCTCCTCCTCCAGAGGAGTTTCTGGACGTTGGAGGGCCTTTCGGCCTCCCTGTTCCCACGCTCTACTCCACCAGTGCTTCTCACTGGGCAGAGCGGAGACAGATGGGTCCCCATTCGGAGCCAGGTCCTGTGGACGAGGAGCCAGCGAGTGTGAACTCTCCCTTCCAGAGCCATGAAAAAACTGGCATTGTCTGGCTGGGAGACAGAGACACAGAGAGAGAGATGGAGAGAGAGAGGGGACAGAGGGAGAGAGAGAGAGAGAGAGAGAGAGAGAAAGAAATCTACCATATCTAATTTAGTAAATGACATTTGGGCAAAGAGCCTCCTGACTTGGCTTGTGTCTGTGGAGTAGTCATGGACAGACAAGGGAGGGAGGGAGAGAGAGAGAGAGAGAAAATAAGAACACACACAAAAATTATTTGAGTCAACAGGGTGACACAGCAACCAGGAGCAGGAGACGCAGCGAAGCAGAGAAAAGAGGAGAGGAGATGAGAGGAGAGGTGCAAATTCATTTGTGTACTTATTTTCTTTCACTCACTATGTGTTGCAGCACTCAGTTTCAGTTCGTGTGGTCAGTTATTCAAAGTTGCAGAGCCTGTTTTTTGACCAGTTGAGATGGACTACAGATGACTTCAAGTCACAAATACCAATGGAAGAGGAGGAGGAAAAAATGAGAGAAGACTGCAGAGGAGAGGGAAGGGGAAGGAGGGAATACAGAAAAGTGTGAGGAGAGGAGTGGAGGCCGAGTGAGAGATAGGATGCGATGCCGGAGGAAATGTGTGTGTGGGACAGCAGAGGAGCTGGACCAAGGTCTGGAAGTCATTGTCCAGCTGCTTATTATCACAAGGAAACATCTGACCTCAAAACACAGAAAACACCCTTGCTCCCACACAGTTCCACCACACACACACACGCACAGACACACACACACACACACACACACACACACACACACACACACACACACACACACACACACACACACACACACACACAGAGAGAAAGATACACTTATCACTGATTACACACTGCACAAAGGAGAGAAAGAAGGAAAGAAAGAAAGAGAGAGAGAGACAGAGAGAAAGAGAGAGAGGAAGAGAGAAATTGTATGTGTGTCAGTGTGTGTGTGTGTGTGTGTGTGTGTGTGTGTGTGTGTGTGTGTGTGTGTGTGTGTGTGTGTGTGCGTACGCCCATGTTTGTGATAAGAGCCTTCAAGTGTTTCCTGTGTTTTGGTTGTTCAGTTTCCAAGATCTGACTCACTGACTGACTGACTGATTGACTGACTGACACCAATTACATCCATTTTATGGAGCTCTAAAATGATTTTTAAGTTACTGTAATATACACTGCAACTGCAACTTTCAACATTGACATGAAATATATCTCTTGTAAAGATTGGGGAACTGTATAATTCATAACTTTATCTTGGTTGGAGAAAATATATCACTCATACAATTCAGCAGGATTCATTTCTTACAGTGTACAGTACAACACAGATGTAAAATACTTTCTGTAGTTCAGTGTTTGACTCTTCCAGGGATCTGGAACTGCATGACAAACATGTAGTTGACAGGGTGTGACATGGGTATGTAACCAGTTGGATTTGGTGTGTGTGTGTGTGTGTGTGTGTGTGTGTGTGTCTGTGTCTGTGTATGTGTGTGTGTGTGTTACAGTAGGTGAAAGAGTGACACAGAAGGTGTGATCTCTGTCTTTTTCCATGAGTCTGGAAACAGGTCTGGAAACAGTTAGAAAGGAGAGAACAGATATGGAAGAATACAACAACATAATAAAACAACAAATTATGTTACAATGTAATGTATGTTCTGTATCATGTTGACAGTAACACCAGATGTTAATTGAGAGTGGACAGTTGAGAGTGGATAAGTGAAGTTTCAAATATTTGGAGTAGTCAATATTTTCTGAAAATACATTGCTTTTGTCTGTTTTTGCATCTCTCTGTGTTGTTGACTGAACCTGAACCTCAATTTTCTATGTCTTTTCTGTGGCTGATGTCTGTGTATTGTGCTTAAGATAGTTGGTATTTAAGATTTTCCTTTTGAATACCCTTTCTTGTCTCTCTTACCCTCTCTTCAGCACTTTCTCCTTCTTCTACCTCTTTTCACTCTTTCTTCTGTCTTGTCTCTGTTTCACAATGGGTACAGGATATGGTCTTGCAAAGGGTAAGCCACAGAAAAGGTGCATCTGGCAGACATGTCTTTCCAGCCAAAACACACAAGCACAGACAGACAGAGCCGTGCAGGAAGTCTCTATACTCTCCATGCTGCAGCGGGCGGCTGCACAGGCAGGGGAAACTCAACCAGCGACCGGGATCTTGAACCCCCCCCCCCCCCCCCCAAGATACATTTTCCATCCCTTACAGGTAGCATTCAGCTGGAGGAATCTTAAGGTCTTCGCACTCCTTTTTAAAAAAGACAGGCCTACTTCAAGATCAAACTTTTGGGGGTTGTAGATTATTTAGCTAAAGTCATACTCTTACGTTGTTGTGCATGTTGGTTATCATCGCCCTATTACTTTAAGGAATTTGTTCGTTTGTTCAATCTGTGTAAATCCTTTTTTTTAAGCTTGCGAGTGAGAATTATGTTATTTGATGACTTTAATTTTATTCATGCATCAAGCTATTTTGTTATCCCATGTTAAACAACAGTGATCATCTTTAAGGCATACGGTGGTTGTTTGGAACGTCTAATGGAATGGAATGAAAGTGGTCAGTAGAGCAGCCTCGGCGAGCCTCGCTCCAAAACAGCCCTGCTTGAGCTGGGGACGGGAGCCGAGTCAGCGTTTTAAATGTCAAACTAACAGACTCGAGGACTTCAAATACCACCTGGCCTTCAGCGGAGTTCCTCTGGATTCCCTGGTTGCCTAGCAACATTAATGAAAAGCAGGAGTCTGGTAAAAGAAAGAAAGAGAGAGAGAGAGAGAGAGAGAGAGAGAGAGAAAGAGAGAAAGGGACAGAAGAAAAGGGAGCTAGATCCAAAGCAAACAGTGCAGGCATCAGTGCAGCTCCTTTTCTTCCAAACGCATTCACAGCAAGTGCACCGTTTGATTAGTCTGTGTGGTGAACCTGAACATTCAAGTTTTTCTTCAGGTCTTACATTCTTTTCTCATTCTTTCCTTCTTTCTTTCTTTCTCACCCTCTTTCTTTCATTCTTTCTCACTTTCTGTCTCATTTTTTAATGACTTTTCCCTCTACTTTGCCCCTTTTCTCACTTCCCTCCCTCCCTCCCACCTTTGTCCCTTCTTTCTCTATCTATCTGTCTGTATGACATTTCTGTGATCAGTGAAAGAGTTCAAAACATGCAAGCTCATCAGGAAGCAGCCAGAGACAAAAAATGGCACACAATTCTCAAGCAAATTTTTTGGATTGTTTCTTCCAACTAACAGGTACCCAGCAGGTTTTACACTGAAATCTTTTTTGTTCTGATTTTTTTGTGTCTCAGATGGCCTGTCAGATGATAACTTTCACTGAGATGTCTTGAGTTCTACCTAAAAGTGTCTCAATGTTTGAGCCTCCATCTGATCTGTAAGGGTGTGACAAACATGCTAGACAGAGGGCAAATGGTGACACAAAATAAATCTAACAAGAGATCTAACAAACAGAAAGGTGTCAAGTACTTGGTCTGTGTGTGGGTGTATACACTATGCAAAGTAGAATAGACAGCATCTTATCGTCTATTTTTGTATACAGTTCTAGGTCAGGTAATTTCCTATCATAGACATACCACACATTCATGAACCATTTACTTCTTGTATGTGTCACTCATCAAGAGTCTACCTAGATGCTCTTTGATGGCACAGATACATACACAGAGCTGACCAACTATAAAGAGTTCAGTGGTTAATGTGACTCAGGAGATACTAAGCAGGTGCCAATTGATGGTATTAACAGTCTAACTGTTCCACCTGGGTAATAAATAATGTTCTGCATATGAGAGACATTTGAATGCTCAAGTACTTTAAAACTTAACGACTCATTATTGATGACATTAAGATTAATCTATGTCGTAATAATTACAATGCAGTTTGCCAATAGTTATTATGTTTACACCTTTAGATGAACTGATAGTGTACTCAGCCACAGGGGATGCACCATGCCAGTACAGGCATAGTTGGCCAAAATGTCATGCTTCAGAATATCTCAGGTACACATTTCTGTCCTGAAGCCACAGGTGAGACCCGGAGATATTTCATTATGGAAAAAAAGCACAAAGTCATGCTAGTATCTGGACAAAGTCATGCTAGTATCTGGACAAAGTCATGCTAGTATCTGGGCAGGTCACCAGATAATACATGGAGCTGTCGATTCTGCTGACTGATAGAATCGTCAAAGTTAAGCGCTATA
Organism: Alosa pseudoharengus; assembly: GCF_046254945.1. Taxonomy (NCBI): domain Eukaryota; kingdom Metazoa; phylum Chordata; class Actinopteri; order Clupeiformes; family Clupeidae; genus Alosa; species Alosa pseudoharengus. The sequence continues at coordinate 14,684,858 of NW_027468680.1, read as the reverse complement.
AAAACAAACTTATATTTAGGTTAGTCACACGGTAGGTGTGTGGTGACCTGACTGAAAGAGCTCCTCTGTGATTGGCTAAGACTGGTTGCCGTAGCGGATGGTCTGATAGGTACTGTACGACCTCAAAATTCAGGAATGAGATCAGGCTGGTTCCACGATAACCTTCAGGAGGTTTCTCCTCTCCTTTTCTATCTCATGCATGCAGACACACACACACACACACACACACACACACACACACACACAGACATACACATGCAGAGACACACACACACCTTGGACAGAATTTCTACTGTCCAAAAACCAGTGATGGGCAAGATACTTACAAAATGTAGCTTAAAGGGGAAATCCGGTGTTAAATGGTTTTTATGTTAAGGTGACCCTATCCAGACCCGAAGCATTCCGAGCCAGTTTAAACCGATTCTTCCATAGCGCTATTGGCAATAGCAACCAGGCATGTCTCACACTGCACATAAATCACTTCTTTTAACCCATCTACAAGGCTAACAAGAGCTCCACACTTCGTCAACAGTGTAATTAGTTCCTTAACATTTAAAACGAGGAACGCGAATCTCGTGTTGTTGACGGAAGGAGGACTGTGCGTGTGAGAATTGAAAAAGGGGTGTGTGTCGTGCATGGGGAAAGAAGTTTCCCTTTTTGAATGCTAAGGAACTAATTACACTTTAAATCCCTTTAAATGCAGCTAACCCAGCAAGGCAGCGCTACACTCTGTGGGCATATAAATGGGGGCTCACGGACATGCCCACAGAGGGTAGCACTAGCTGCCTGGCTGCATTAGCTGCTGGTTGTAGCAACTCGAGCTAGGTAAAACCAATTGTTTTCATTTTGTTTCGTACCGACAATACTTGGTGACCTCGAGAACTGAGAATCTATGTGAAAACTTGCCAGATTTCTCCTTTAAAAGAAGCTTATAGAGTAGCTTGTAGCTTAGCTCATTACATTTTGCCCATCACTGCCAACAACAACACAATGCAAACAATGGTGAAGTGCTATGAGTAAGGCGCTCATGTGTGTGAGAGTCATGCTTTCACCTGTTTTCACATCCTGTTCAGTGACCTAGAACTATATCACCACATGTTGCTGTATACCAGAATACCCTCTGTTCGAGGGCTTAAAATGGTTTTGTTGATGGCCCCATCTACACAGCATTGACCACTGCTTAGTTATTGATATCTTATTTGTAGGTGTGCTGCAATGTGGTTACTGGGGGGAAAAAGAGTATTATCAACTAGCGTGTGAATCGGCACAGGTAGTAAATGAACACATCACATATCTGACACGTCATCTTCTGGGTGACTGAAGAGTGGAGATGTCAGTGGGGAAGAGAGATGGGGGAGAGATGAGTCTCTCTGCCAAATCAATACGTCCAGTAAAGGCTAACTCGTTCTGAGCGGGAGGCTCGGAGCGGAGCTGCCCTGTTTGACATGCAGGAAGCCACCGGGCCTGAAAAGACGCCTTTGTGTGGAAGAAGACCAGATTAGCTTCACTGATGCACTGGAGAATGGAGAGAGGGGGAGAGAGGGAGGGAGAGAAGGTGGTGGGGGGTAGAGAGGTTTTAGATAAATCACCAAGGACAACAAACTCACTGAGTGGTGCTACTGCACACACATATGCACACACACACACACACAAACACACACACACACACACACACACACACACACACACACACACACGCACGCACGCACACACGCACGCACACACGCACACACACACATACACACACACACACACACACACACACACACACACACACACACACACACACACAAGCATACATAGGTCCTCTTTCTTGGCCTCCTCTGGCTCTGGAGGTCAAAGGAAGTCAAATAATTATTTTCTTCTCTCTTATCTCACTCCCATTGGTGCATCACCCCCCATTCTCCCTCTCTTATGAAAGACTCTCTTTCTCTGCCTCTTTCTCTCCCTCTCTCCCTCTCTTTTTCTCTCTGACGCACATCAGGGTGATCCCTTCTTCTCCCCCTGTGTCAGCATGGACGGGAGCTGTGAAACAGGATCTAGCCAAATAGCTCCAGTGAGACTTGCTCCCACAGGTTAGGGCGCTCGCATTGGAAAACACACCAGGCTGTGCCATATATCAAACAAACAGGATATACCATTAAATAGCCAATACTGGGGCCTGTGTGTCTACACTCTGTATACCCATGTGTACCGGTACGTGTTCATGCATGTGTGTGTGTGTGTACAGTATATATATATATATACACGTGGATGGTTTATAGATTATACATATGCATATGGCCATGCAAGGGCCCCTGTTGTGGGCAATTCCTCTAATGATTGATCTAACTAACTGATTCAATTTCTGCTCTTGCATTTTGAGATTAGATTCATATGGTGAACATAGAAATGGAGATTTAGGTTTAATGCGAATCACAGTGTGGCCGTAAAACATATACAATACTAAATGGAGCGGGATATTCACATGGAACCCTACTCAAAGATATTCATTACAGCAGGAGATGCAATCCCTCTCCATCACCTGTTATATGTATAATGCAGAAAAAAAAAATCAAAATACAAAACCCAGACCTGAACCCAAAAACAGCATTTTACAATGAGGTGATTCGGACTTCAGGAACGTCCCAGATACACCAGGTTAAAACCCCACACTTGAAAAGAAGAGACGCCACCCATCTCCTCTTCAGTCCTCTCCTCTCCTCTTCTCTCCTCTCCTCTCCACCCATCTCTTCTCCTCTCCTCCCCCCATTCCCTTTTCCCTCCAATGTTCTAGACAGCCAAACCTCACTCGCCCCCCTCTGATTTTATAACACACTGCTTCTTCATAAATTCTTGTGGTGGACACCCTGGAAACATCATCACTGTTCAAAACATTTAAATGCCTCAAAACAGTGCGATGGAAGGAGAGCTTCTGTGTATGTATGGTTTGTTGTTTTCCATGGTGTGTGTGTGTGTGTGTGTGTGTGTGTGTGTGTGTGTGTGTGTGTGTGTGTGTGTGTGCGTGTGTGTGTGTGTGTGTGTGTGTGTGTGTGTGTTTCTGTGTGTGTGTGTGTGTGTGTGTGTGTGTGTGTGTGTGTGTGTGTGTGTGTGTGTTTCTGTGTGTGTGTGTGTGGTGTGTGTGTGTGTGTGTGTGTGTGTGTGTGTGTGTGTGTGTGTGTGTGTGCTTGTTGCACGTTTCTGCATTGGAAGTACTCAGCATGTTTATATAAAAAGAGAAGGACTAAATGTTGTGTCTTAAGCAGAAACCACTCCAGTTGCCCATAGTATAGCGGTACCTGTTGCAACAGTGGCAGGCGATGAAGACAGACTGTTGGCCTAGTACCAGCAGAGAGTGGAGGAGGGAGAGGGGAGAGTGAGGAAGGAGGTCGTTTACAGACAAAACAGCAGACCCTCCTTTAAGACAGAAAATGAGTAAATGTGAAGAAAGAGAGACAGAAAAAAGAATGCTGAAAAGAAAGAAAGAAAGAAAGAAAGAAAGAAAGACATAGGAAAGCAGAAAAGAAAGAAAGAAGGGGAAAAAGACAGAGAAAATAAAAGAAAGAAAGGAGAGGAAGGGGTTGTAAATGCACCGTCCAGCACTTTTTCAACAATGCCTCTTGGCAACAAAGAGACTTCCTCTGTATGTGCGCACCACACATGCGTCTCCACTTCCTCTTTCTGAACCTCACCCGCGCTCAGACGTGTGCCTGTCGCAATCAAACACACACACACACACACACACACACACACACACACACACACACACACACACACACAGACACAGACACAGACACACACCCACACACTACCCTAAGTGCAAGGGCTAACACAAAGACACGTACGCACACAAGTACCCACAGACTCAATCTTTTCTGTGGCTTCCTGATTTAACAGGGAACACCCTCCCCAAGAAACAAATACATCATGCTACCGTGCGCACACACACACACACACACACACACACACACACACACACACACACACACACACACACAGACATTTCAGCTCAGCATTGTTAAACACTTCAGCAGATACCACAGCCATATTCTGCCTTCAGAATAGCTGCTGCTGCTCTCAGCTCTCCACAGCCAGGCCCCGTAGTCTCTCTCAGCAGATCAGTTACATGCGAGAGCACACGCTTTAATGCGCCCTCTCAGGGGACAGGGGTGAACCGAGACACAGAGAGCACGGCCTTCTGGGTAATTACAACACAGACAGTTCAGCACGGTCGGCCTCTTATGCCCAGATGTGTGTGGAATGCTATAGCAGCCGTGGGCTGCTGGGTGTGTGTGTGTGTGTGTGTGTGTGTGTGTGTGTGTGTGTGTGTGTGTGTGTGTGTGTGTGTGTGTGTGTGTGTGTCTGTGTGTGTGTGCGCGTGCGTGCGTGCGTGCGTGTTTGTGTGTGTGTTGGGGGTTGGGGACATTGGGCTTGGGTGTTTTTAGTATAGTTACAATGGCCCCCGCCTCATTTAAAAAAGCTGTCAGGTCTCTGCCTGTAACAGTATGGGGCGCCTTTACGGCAGCTGCTGCTTGTAACACACAGTAATAGCTGACGAACGGAGCCTTAAACCGCCAAACAGGGACAGTGTGCTCAGACATGACCACGATACGCACTCTTCTGTCCATCCGCTCACTACATATGCTGGTTTGATTTAGCGCGTAGGGGATAATCCACTTTGCAGTGACAGGATTGCGATGTCAGGGAGAACACTGAGCATAGAGTAGGAGGGAAATGAACTGTCTGAGACTGCAGCCTGAGTGCTTTTACATGAGGTGTGGGACTGTCCAGTAAAAAAAACTACATTCCTCTCCAGATTCAGTGGCTTTGGACCTCTGGTCAAGCGGCCATTGAGTTCGCTGCTGTCATTTTACCGCGGTCTTTCTGATTAGAATGTTTG